>NC_085140.1:373704620-373862143 GCF_024139115.2 Armigeres subalbatus | reverse complement strand
AAACCCCATCAGGTGAGATAATTTAGAATAGATTACTGGACGCGTACTTCCAATACGTTGAAGTAGTTTGAAATATTTTATAATCACGTGTATACCGAGCTTGGATCAACGTTATGATTATAGGAATAAAGTCAATACACTGCTGAAATTCAAATATGCTGAATGCTTCATATCAGCGTACTTACCACTGCATCCGAAGGATCAACTAACTGCAACACACCAAGCACTATCACTAGCACCCAGGATGAAACCGACTTTCGACCGGGTCGTACCGCACGCATAATCCGTTTCCCCAGGCCCATCGCTTTTGGGCCCGCGGGTTTTAACATTGTAGAAGATTAATATCACCCCGATATAAAATAAAATTCGAAACTGGTTTAATTTCGCTCGCTTTGTGCGGTATCAACTTTCGTGATCTGCTCATTCAACCATTTTCCGTTAATTAATTTCCGATCACTACTTCGCGCTCCGTCTCCCGCGCACACTTGATCGGTCCTTTCTACTCTAAAATATCACTTAATTTACGTGGAATAAATTAATCAAGAGAAAGCACCGCAACGATCAGGCGCTGGGAAAGCAAGCTGTTTACGGTCGGCAGAAATTTGAAAGTCCTGACACGCGGCAGGGATGTTCCTGTTCCGGCTCGACTGCGACTACGACGTGTCGAGACGGAGGCGCTGTTCCAGATGCGAGCGAATAGCCGTCCGTCGGGAATCCGAGCACCATCGAATGTTCTGAACGTTCGAAGCGATACTAAATTGCCGCCAAGATGCGAGCTGATTTCATGCTGCCTTTCGGGTCTCACACTGCGCGCGCGCTTCTCGGTCCGTCGAGCGAGATCGCGATCGTTGCTGGGATAGGGATGTCAAAATGGTTCTTATGCATCTTTTCTGCACTGCGGCCTTGTTCTATGCTCCGTTTTTAGTTCATTTGTTTTTTGTATGTTTAGGTGACATTTGGTGTTACGGGCTGAAAAAATATATTTGTAAAGTACTTACAGTTTAAACGTATTCAAGTGATATAATATTTCAACAAGAAATGTTATTAAAGTATGTAGGGGGAGATCCCCCAGTACCGGACGCATAAGCCATTTATCGAAAAACTCTCTAATTATCTGGATTATGTTTACAATGTATGCATAATAATGTATACAATATACACAAAGTATGATTATTGTTGATTTATATATTTGATCATTTGAATACTTTTATAGACGATCTATTTGAATGATAAATATTGGTAAAAATTTTCACGGTTCAGAATAGTGACCCCGAGTACCGGACTCTATTGCATCATGTTCAAATATGACCATGTTCCAATTACATTAGTAAAGACATCATTTAGAATAGTAATATTATTCACTTGCTTCAAGTTGCAGATGTTAACACGTGTTAGTAGAGCTTATTTGATTTTCCAGTTCTTTTTCTTACATCTTACTCAAAATTCCATCCATGTTCTATAACATCATCATTTTTTATTTCTGCCTATTTCTGTGGCTTCCTGATACCTCAGCAAGAAAAAATAATTGAGTTTATCAAAACATGCGCAAAGGATGGCTATTTGATCAGCATGAGCATAAGCATGATTGACTGCCCACGGTTGCTACTCCGTTATTTCCAGGTCAGCTGTAAATGGTACCTTTATAAACAAACCTTTTGCAGCGCTACGATGCCGAATCCACGACCCTTGAGCACATCGGCGAGCATAACGTGTGTTCTCGATGAAGTTGAGAGATTTGTAATTTCACAAACCGAGTCTCCAATCGCTAGTTTCTCCTAACATGGAGACGCTAACCATAGACGCTCGGCCAGATCTGCACCTCCGGAGAGGACCAAACCCTCCCCCCTTCTTCCCTGTCAGCATGCTACCAGTTCACACGGGTTGGATTCCCGATTTTCCCAAAGGTTACTCGTTCCCTGGCCGGTGCATCGGAGATGTAGGGATAGTAGTTGCTGGATAAGGGGCTAAGGACTGCGAAATAAGGTCTTTTTTATTCCCTCAGGTATGCGATACGCTTTACTCAGCATTTGCCGTGCCGAATTGATATGTTGTCTTTGGTTGGTCCAGACCCAGGACAAACGATTTTTTTTTAAATTGCTCGCATTAAGCACCTGATCGTCGGAGTTTGCCCTGATACATCTACACACCGAAATTCCTGTCCGGATCCGAAACGGAACTTCGATAGTAACGGCAAGATTTGCGATTTAGCCCATAAGAATTTCATGCCGAATCCTACTGTTCCGATCCATTGTCATTCTTTGCTTGATCCGACGGGTAAAAATCAGGAGGAGGATCAGTTACTGATCTTCCGTAGACTGCGTAGCTGGCGACGCGCAGCTTTGAACCGAGCAACATATTGGCTTACTCCGTCCTTGGTATGCGCACAGAACAAACGCAACTGAAAATTGCAAATAATGGATAGGCAGAGTCGTAGCGTGGACTTCCAGCGCCCTTGGCGAATTGTTTATTGGGCGCCCCTCTTCTACTAAGAGAAATTAAATACGTAAATTTTACATTTGTAGAACAATTTGAATATCAATACCTAAAAATGTTTAATGGTTTGAACATACTTCAAATAGCAATCAACATTCAAAGATGTATTGAAGCAGATACCGAAATCCAAAGAAGGATTGAATAAAATAACTTAAATTATTTGAAATTGTGTTGTACTTTTTGCAAAATGTAAGGAAACCACAGAGTTGGTTAGAATCTCATAATAAGGCTACGTTTTGTTGTAAAGCCTCAAATCCCTGAAGAAGGTAATGAAATATACACCGAACGTCGGAAAATAGACGTAAAACGTTTCAGCTGTTTAAAAGACTGAAAGAGACGATAATAGTCATACAAAATAGAGCATAACAGTCGAAGCATCCCATTAAAAAGATAAACATTTAGATATTTAGACAGTATCGTGACGAAGGGGTCGAGGAAGTTTAAAATCAATCATTTTTGCGATGCACTAAATGAATACTTCCTTTATGGTTTTTGCAAGCATCTTTAATCTGTGTTCGAAATGAGATTGCCAGAATGCTATCGGAACAGTCGAACGAAAAAAGTTACACTAAAGTGGATTGGTTGAAGGCCGGAATCGCCATCTGGAGATGCCACTGGACCTAGTTGGGTCAATGAAATAAGGTAGGTTTATCGGTGTTCGGAGTTGGTTGGAATCACTATTAGACCTCTTCGATCAAATGGGATGAAATCATCATCGGATCTATTAAGATAAAGGAAAATCCTATTCTGGATTAGGGCTGTTGCTCGAGGCTCTTATACACATAGTTTTAAATCCAACTCTGAAACAATTTAGTCGAGGGCCGGAAACGCCATCGGAAGCAGGAGGACGGAGGAAAATATTCAACTCTGATTTGATTAATATTAAAAAGAAGAAAATTCTCCTAGCAAAATTCTAACAAAGCAAATATTTAGGAGTTATCGATATTCCTGATACAGCCGCCGATGTAACTCAATGTCATTCAGACTACATGGAGTTTTTCTAAATAAAACAAGCAAATTGTTATCAAATAAAACCAAAACCACTAAACCTAGGAGCAAAAGGACCCTTCGAAATTTGGCTAATCGCTTGTTTATGAATGTATTCCTTTGAAGGAACCTACATGGAAAAACTGAATCATTTATTCACTAATCATTTCTCACTGCAGGATACAGATTTATGCGGAAAGATGAATTTTACGTCAAAACTATATTTTTTAGAAAAAACACTTTATTTTCAGGATGTTCCTTCAGACTTTTTTTCAAAACGCGTGTTTTTCTATAAGAATATCACAAAACAGATAGACATCATAGAACAAACAGCAAAATTCAAAGTGAACTCTTTGTTTATCAACAATCGACGAACGGCCCTCCCGTGTATCCAAGGCGATAGAAAGAAACAGAAAAGATGCGCTGCTGCTGCCTTATGCTCGCTCTTGAGTAAAGCTTGACTTCCACCGCTAGGTTCGCTAGCGTTTCAAAATCAGGAAGGACCACATTTCACGGCAAAGATGCCTATATGTTATGTGAGAATATCGTCTGTATCTTCTTCCGTTGTCGAGTTATAATAATTTATTTAAAAGAACATGATTTTAGTAAAATTGATAAAACTTGAGATACAAAATAACAAATCCCCAATTTTTGAAAAATAGTATTAATTTCTTTTCAAATGCCGTGTAAATATATTTTTTGGTCTGCCCTAACCGGAGATATCAACTTATGAAAAAATGTAATTTTGACAGAAAACATTATAACTTTTGATCGGAAAAGATTGAGCATATTTGCCCATAAAGTTGCATTTTTGAGTTCTAAAGTCACCTGAAGACGACTTTTCTGAGAAATCTAAAACAAAAGAAATTTTTTTAGCAAAATTGATTATAAGCTACGCTACAACTTTGTAGACCATAACATGTCAATATTCGAGAAATAAAAAAATATTTTTCTAATTTTTTATATGATGGGCCACCCTATTTTTTGGTAGAACCATAAGGATTGCCTTACTATTTTGAACAATTTTGTAGAACAACAGTTTTTTCTAAAAAAAATCAGTTTTGGCGTAAAATGCTTCTTTCCGCGTAAATCTGTATCCTGGACCATAGTGCACTGCTGAAACATCACGGTTCCGGCCTCGATAGCCGTAATAGTACCCAAAAACCGCAATCGCAATGTGGGTATCAAACATTATAATTTTCAACTTTATAAGATACTATCAGATTTCTTCTTTCAATCTTTTTCAACCCGGTTTCAGAAGTCCCTGAGAATCCTGAATAGTAGTTAAAACTAAAACCAACACATATAAATGTGGATGTGAAATAATGAAAGATATTCTTGTTGTTTAGATTACTAGATTACACATCTCTGCTATATACCCACCCATTTGATTTTGGCGCCCTTGGGGGGGCCAACCTGGCCAACCACACGCTACGGCGCTGTGGATAGGTATGTGGTTTTAAATTTTAGTAGGCTAAGTTGTTTGCTTCTACTAGAAATATCAAAGAAAATATTTATTCGGATGGACAATCCAACTAATCGCACTAACTCACCTAAAAGATCGAAAAGGAAATATGCCACATCGAGCGTCCTGAATCCGCTGGAACCTGAACTCGCTAAAGGTTGTTGCCGTAGCTCAGCAAAACATATTATTTTTACTGATTGCCGGTATTTTCATTTGACAATTACAACCAGAGATTGTTGAACAGATCAGCCCGGTATTCAATTTTACCGATGTATGAAATTGTTTTATATTGCTGAGAAGTCGGTATAATTTATTACAAAAATCAGTAAATTCTTCAAAATCAACTGAACTCTCGGTTCAAAATCAAGATTACCGGATAAAATAGCATAGCATAGCATATGTGATTGTACAAATCGTGGGTGGCTATACAATGCTCAATTGAGCAATCTACTGTATATTGTCGAAAATTGGTACTTGGGATTAGTACCTTTCCTATACAGTAGCAGTTGTATACCGGCCACGTCCTTACAATCACGGAAGGAAGGAAGGAATGAGTTCAATAACCTAGTGAAGATGGAAACCCCTACCTTTAGATGTCTCGGAAGGAAAATTATTGTTAGTGGGTACCCATACCTTATAAGGTGAATAATAGGGAGCTCTATTCGACAATATAGAGCGTTTGTCAATAACAGTATATGCTGAAAAAATATTAAAATATATTCATCAATTTACTTACGAACCGTCCAAAGGAGGACAAAATAACCTGGATCTCACAAATTTTTCGCATCATATACAAAATGAACGTGTTGTCGCACTGCAGAGCACAATATTCGGCCAATCGCGCGATCGTTCTGCTGTCCGAAACAAGGGCCAACACGCACTGAACTGATTAACTTAATTACCGGCCGCGCAATGCAGAGCACAATATTCGGTCAATCGCGCGATCGTTCTCTCAAGATTACCGGATAAAATCCGCAAAAAATATTACCGAGGCGGATTTCTCGATTTAGGTGTGCAAGTAGGTACGGCTCCAACAGCGTCTGTTCTGGCATCCAGAGGCTGAGTATGAAATGCTATCCCTGGAAGCTATGCCTAAGATAGCAGCCCCATCCCGGTGGATAGGGAACCTTGGGCCAACAACCTACTGTTCCCGAAACATCAATTTGTTTGAGAATCCGATAATGAAAGAATACGGACTGATTTTACGGCAACAACGCGAAACAACGGATACGAATAGGAACATGGAACGTTTTAACCCTAGCCCACCATAGTAAATTGGCACAACTTGCTAATAAGGCATGCCGCATGAAGCTTGAGATCCTGGGACTGAGTGAAGTCCGTTGGCCAAACTTTGGAGAACACAGAATGCCGTCGAGACAAATTCTGCTATACTCTGGTTTACGAGGTGATCACGCTCTCTGGCATCGCGGAGTTGGCTTCCTTCTAAGCGCTCAGGCACACTCTGCGCTTATGAAGTGGGAACCTATAAGTGAAACGATAACCGTTGCCATATTTAGAACACGGGTCCAAAACCTTACTATAATTTAATGTTATGCGCCAACCGATGCACCTATATGCAAGACAAAGATAACTTCTACAGCCTACTTAATGCTTTCATAGATAGAATTCCGAAGGGTGATATCAAGATCTTCAATGCGAAGATCGGATCCGACAACTCGAACCATGAGCGCATTATGGGACGCCATGGTCTCGGAGAAATGAGGAAAACGAAGAGCTGTTCGCAGAATTCTGTGTTAATAACGACATGGTGATCGAGGGTTCGCTTTTCCCTCATCGACCGGATCACAAGGTCACGTGGATCTCCCGTGACGGCTTTTCAGAAAATAAACTCAAATGCATCAACATAAAATAGAAACGGAGCCTTCTTGATGTACGGAATAATCGTAGTGCCCATAACGCGTCTGATCACCACCTTCTTATCGGCGATATACGCCTGCGCATTGCGCAGATTCGTCGGCAGAAGGAGAGAGTTGGGCGAAGGTTCAACACACGCCGACTGGAAGATGACACAGTGAAACGGTCCTTCGTTGAAGAACTGGAGACGCATACTGGAGATATTCCGGATTGTGACAGCGTGAAAGACCGTCCTCAAGAATGCCTTCATCGCCACCAGTGAGAATAATCTGGGCGAAATGCGCCCCCAGAGAAAACAATGGATCACCGATGAGACCTGGAGAAAGATAGAGGAGCGAAGAGAAGCCAAAGCCACGATAGAGCGATCGAAAACCAGAGGAGCCAAAGTCTTAGCCCGTCAACGATATTCGGCTCTGGATAAGGAAGTTAAACGTTCATGTCGACGGAACAAGCGAGCGTGGGCGGCGACGAAGGAGAAAGAGCCGTAGCAAACGGGAATTCCGTGTTGGAAGATCCTGAGTGAACCATATTGTCACGCTCCATATCATCGTATAGCAAGTCAACGACTTCCAAAAGTCCGACCCAATCCGGGTCGTAGCTGGTGTGAGGCAAAAATGTGTTCTATCACCTTTACTGTTCCTCATCGTAATCGACGAGATTCTGGTAGTTGAACCAAACCACAGGCTGATATGGCAGTCTATAACCATGGAGCACACTCACTTAATTTTTTACCGGGATCTCAGCAAAATGTTGAACTTTTACCGAGATTTGCAGCCGTGCCAGCAAACATGTTTTTGCCGAGATTTCTGTCAAAATTGCTGAAAATCAGAAAATATTTTGCCGAAAATCAGCTAACAAACGCATTTTTGTGAAATATCAATTTTTTAATTTGCTGGCGCACGGCTGTGCGGATTTTTGCCGAGCTGCAGAAATAAAAATTAAGTGTGCATTATCGACATCGAATTGACTGATGACTTTGAACTCCTCGCTCAACGACCTTGTCATCAACGTCAACAAAACCCGTTGAATGTAAACACGGCGACCCCTTTCTGTTTCACAGTGGCCGGGCAATCAGTGGAGAATGCTGAAAGCGTTTAATATCTTGGTAGCCAAATGACGTCAGATGGCGGTACCAAGAGTTGTGCGAGTTTGAGAAATATCTGAAAAACAGGCAGATAAATAAACGCACCGAAATGCGAATTTACAACTCTAACATGAAATCTGTGTTGTTATACGCTAGAGAAACATGATGTGTTTCAGTGGAGAACACTCAACGGCTCAAACGAATCTCAAACAACGAACTCCATCATCGTTGTCACCAGAGGCCGATAGCAACAGAAATTCTGGATCGGAAGTGGGGCTGGGTCGGCCACACCTTACGTAGAGGCGGAAACGAAATCTGTAAACAAGCATTAGACTGGAACCCAGCGGGACATAAATATATGAAAGAAGTCGACCGAAATCTAACCTGGCAACAGATTAAAGCGATAGCAGGACATCGCTCAGGATAGAGATCTTTCAAGTCGGCCCTTTGCATTACAGGAGGTGTACAGAACCCATAAATAAATACATAAAACAAACTACCGTTCTACGCATAACTACTAATTTTGGAATCAAATATATCTGAACAGTTTCCCAATATTTTGAATCTAATGAGCTTAGGAAACACTTTCTTGAACAATAGGTAAATCCCACTTTATGTAGACGTTTTCCAGCCAGCATTATTATTAGATGACAAAGTTATTTCTCAGTGGAACAAATTCACTCGAGTTTGGGGTTTCCATCAGTTCCAACATGGGACAATTATGCATTGAAAGGCAGTGATTCCTTCTCCTTAGATGTATTTTACGTCAAAATGTTGAGAATGTGAACAGTTTTAACCCTTTCAAGAAGGACAAGCTCGGTGGTCTAGTGGCTACCACTTCTGCCTTATAAGCAGGAGGTCGTAGGTTCAATTCCAGGCTCGTCCCTTTCCTACTTTGTATTTCTATCTTAGTTCTTTCTGTGTTTCACGTTCTACCAGAACGATTCCACTGTTAAACCTTCAGCAATAACAATCCAAAAACCCTGTGGCACTTATGAGAGGTCGTAGAGTTCTCTGCATATTTCTTAAGTAGGTGTCCAACTAACCATCCTTCCCGATTCCTCAGCTTTCGCAAGAACGTGGCTAGGACAGATCTCGACTATTGGAGAGTGCATTGCCGCCATCTAAGAGATAGCGATTAGTCCCAAATCAATATCTGTGGTAACGGATGAAAGTGTTGCTACTCTCATACAATAGGCTTGTACCACCTACGCATTTGTGCGAAATGCTCAATGCTAATGCTTATGCTAGTTTTAACCCTTTCAAGACGAATGGGTCATATATGCCCGGAATTTTGGATTTGTGTAAAACACAGAAAAGAGAAAGGTCCCCACTCTTTCAGCAAAATGTTGGTTTGCAGGAAAAATATCAGATCAAGTTTGAATGTACCTTGAAGACCCAGATATCCGAAACCTATTTCGCTTCTGAGGCCATGCAAATGAATCTCACGGATTTGAATCCTAAATCACATCGTTTGATAGTTCTGAATACTCAGGTGAACCTAAAAATTCTGTAGTAGCTTGTATGAATAATTATTGAAGTCATATCAACTCAATGGACCTATTGGGATATCATATCAAACACCAAAATTGTTCGGAAGAACCATCAGAGTAATCGAGAAAATATTTCTAGCATTTTTTGCCTCCACGAGTTGATATCGTGTCGTAGACCCGGAATTCTATGAGCTCAATGGACCTGGTGGGATGTTTATCGATGGTAGATCGCACTCCATAACGTTTCGGAGAACCAAAAAGGCCTGCAGTAGTTTATAAAAGTAATGAGTGAAATCTTATCGGCTCAATAGACCTGCTGGGATGATTAGCGCTGCACGAATACATCGTTCAGGGCTTGGTTGATCGGTTAGATCGTTGAACTTCAGGCCATTTTGGAGACCCTGAAATAGGTTATGTTAATTCATAACTCGATAATTTCATGTCTAATGATCGCATAGATATTTTGGACATATTCTCAGCTTTGGACATTTTGTTTCTAGTGATATTTCTTATATATTCGAGGATATATATTCCAAAATAGTTTGGACGACCTAGGACATCCGAAAAAATATTTCAACACCTTTCTAGTTCTTTCTATACTAGTTTGGCAGGATCGAGCAAAATACGTAACTGGAACGAAGTACAATGGGGTTCACTATCGCACTAGGGATTTGTCTATGGACAGCAATACTTAAAAAAATCTTTTTCTACTTTGGCTGGATATGATTGTTTTAGGGAAACTTGGATACTTATCTAAAAGAAGTAGAAAGATTTATGTAAAAAATCTTAAATAATCTTCCAATATTTTTTTTGTACAAAATGACATGCCTTTGAAATTTCATACAATTTATTAAAATTCAAATGTATTTAATGTATGCAAGTGATTCCAATATTCTAGATTCAAACGAATAGAAACAGATGAAACATAGACAATACATAAATATAAGCTTGTAATCCATTTTGATTTCGGAAATATCTGCAAAACTGTTACCACAAAGTCACATCCCGAGTAGACGAAAATAGCTCAATAATATCAAATGTTGATTATATAGCAAAATGTGATATGGACTTGATTGATATAAGAGATAAAAGATTGATATAAGAGATCAGATCAAAGATCAAAGTGCCATTAGTTTGTTCTTATCCATAGCATATCTTGATATTTAAATGATATTTTGGTGCAAATTTTTGAACTTAATGCCTGTTCTTCTATCTCTTATATCAATCAAATCCATATTATGTTTTGTTATTCTGATCATGGCTTCTGCCCGGGATATGCTATCAAACAAGTGTCCAATGGGGAAGCGATATATGCGCTTATCTCCATTTGAATGTAAGCAAAATGTAGGTAATCGTTATGTATCTCTTTTTTGCTCAGCTTTTTACTCCTGGTCATAGTGTTAGGACCACTTTCTAAAAAACATTGGAAATATTGTATGGGGCCCTTAATTCAGCATTAACTAAGTGATATTCATTATAGGGAGCAACTTTCGATGACGTTTCAGCCCATATATGATTCGAATAGCATTCACATTAAAAATGTAATGTAATGACTACTCATAATAGTTCTAAAATTCTTTTTAATTTAATTTAACACTGATTCTAGTTATCGAAATTGCTTTTCTGGCAGATCATTTGAAAAATATTTCTCTCAATATCTCTTTTAAAATGCCACAACAAAGTGATGTCAAATAAAATTAACAATGATCCTTTTTGTATTTCACGGAAGTACAATACTTAAATCACTTAAATTCAATCACTTAAATTAACAATCACAATTATAATCTGAAAGAATTCGATATAACAGAATAACGTCAATGTCTGTTTTTCCTATTTTCGATGAAGAATATTCAACAAATTGAAGATGCTTCAAACCATTTTGGCGTTATTTGTTGTTTTTAGCATTGTATCCTTTAATATTCTTTAATATATTTTTTAGTTCCAGTGATTTAAGAAAATAGACAGATTTGAATTATTAGTAGTTCATGCAACTAGCTGCAAAAAAAATGATTTTGGAATGGAATATGTTTGTTTTCTGCAGCATCATCTTCCAAACTTAGGCGTACATGTTCATGATAGAATTAGAGGCGAAAGTATAGAGTTGATAGTTCCGTTAGGATACGGCAGGCATGAAGAAAGTTTTTTTTAGAAATCGATTTGAAAGCGAGCGGAGGGCAATATTTGTGATGGTAGGGACACGGCAGGTATTTTCGTCTGTTCGTTATAGTCTCGAAAACCAATAAAAGAGACGCTTTTTTGTAAAACTCATAGGTACCAAATCGTAAGCTCAGGAGAAACGTTCTGCTATAGTGAAGTTCTAGCAAATGTACGTTGCTTTCGTTGGTTTTAGCCCCTACGACGATGGACGGAAATACCTGCCGTGTCCCTATATATCGCACGACCTTCCTTATGCCAAACTCCCGTATGAAGGGGGAGGGTAGAATATCTTTTTTTTTTGGCAAGATTGCTTACGTGAAGTAAATAAAATTGTACCATTTTGATACAGATTTATCATATTAAAGCCCATTTTTCGTCATTGCAAAAAATATCGTTTGCATCTCGTGCTGAAAAAATCATCTTTTTGCAACTGGTTGCACAAACTACTAGGGGAACTGTTCCGATCTCCATCTCACTGTACATATATCCATCTCATCGCTTAACAAAGAAATACGGCACCAAATTCGACGCTTCTTTTTGTCAACATGCGTGCTCACTGCTGAAAAAAAGCACAAAAATATTAAACAAACCCAATTCCTTTCCATTGCATTGTTTTCGATGGGATGGAAATAGGAGCTATGAGATGAAGTGGCGAACCGTTCCCCTATTATGCAACCCATTTGAGTTGCATAATGGTCTTTAAAGCACCCATTTCATTGGTATGGAAAAGTAGGCCGTTCTATCATTCGAATTCGAACTGTAAATCTGGTATTATGATCAGGAATTACAAAAAATTGATTATGTGTCGAATAATACAGAAAAGATCGAAGTAACCATTGGTATGAAGTGAAGTGAGTTTTTGCTTATGATTCTGCGATTCGGCGGATACCGATCGTTATTTGTTTTTTGCGTCAAGTTTTTCATCTTTTTTGTGAATGAGTCCAACAGTTTTGTATTCAACCAATAGGGGAACTGTTCCTTTTTCAATCTCACTGAACATAGATTCATCCCATCGCAAAACAAAGAAATACAGCACCAAAATAAAAAAGAAAGAAGCAAATCAAATTCCTTTTAATTGTTTTGTTTTTGATTAGATGAACATGGGAGCTATGAGATGAAGTGCCGAACAATTCCCCCAGTTTTGAAAAATAAACTCGCCATCCAACTTGTGTAGCCGGATTCGTAAGCTGGATCGATTGGGTTTCCAAAGCCTGGAACAGTGAATAACCAACCATACATTCACCTAGATGATTCTGGTTCTTGCCGAAACTCTAAGAATATTGGAATTTCTTGATACCTTAAGGACAAGCCTACTGGAATCCAAATTCAAATCTACTCGCGTCTTCAAGGGCACACCACTAGAGTTTCCATCCCGGACATCCCGGGACAAAAGATTCCAAGATTGAGGAAGTTTCGGGGGATTCCCGATTCCCGGGATCTTATTTTTGAAATCCCGGGAACTCAGGACAAAAAACATTTTTTTCACATAAGGTTAACTAACATTGTACTGTTTCTGCTCACAAAATTTTCTTAGTTTTAAACGCACAACGCTCACGTAGGAAATAATCGCATAACATCTTGTTTATACCTAGCATCAATCCATGAAAAAGGATCACCCTCACAAGGAAAACACAATGCTAGAGTTCCCATTCCTCCTTGCCGGACTACTGCTGATGCTTCTCTCATTTTGGTCCAAACAACAAGTTCTGTCTACAACGAGGTGTTGTACACTACCTGATGAGTCCTTAGGACTTTGCACGGCTCGCTAACCTCTTCGCTCGTTACTCTGAGCCAGTTGTCCTGAGCTCATTGTCTCCAGAACAGCGCATCTCGATGGTCTGCCGAATAGCATTTGAATGTTTCGGTTCGAAGCTCCTCCTGGACTACTGCTGACCAACTCCTGAATGTTGAAATCCAAGGCTTCTTTTGGACTCCTGCTGACCAGTCGAAAACCTAAAGAACGTTACAACCTCCAGATAGATTCTTTACGACGCTGCAGCCAATCAATGATACCATGGCTCCACGTGGTTTTTGCGGCCGATCTAAGGAACCCGTACTGTGATTACGCCTTTGTGGCTAATTCATCGCAACTAAAATGTAAATCCGAAACGGTTTCTGGGTTCAAACCCTTTTGAAGGATAATTTGAAAATTTGAACTCTGTATTCATTTAATTTATTTAGTCTACATCTAAACAGATAACACTGTGTGGGTGTGAAAGAACTCTTACAATCTAGTGTAAAATGTGCTTAATATTTGCTACTCATAACAGCGTGTTCGGCACTCACCTCGAGTGCGATCGTAGTAGGCTCGTCCAGGCAGCAAGTCAATCTGTCATATTCGACAGCAAACCAGCGGACAGGTAAGACGCGTTGCATCTGGATAGGTGGTTCCTTTCCAGCTTATTTCCAATTCTCACAATGGCGATCCTGCCAGGAGCTGCGAAATCGCAGCACATTTAGTAGGAACGAAGTGTACCGGAAAGGAACCACCTATTTGCAGTGCAAAAAAAAACAAATGTTAAAAAAATAAAAATCAAACAGCGGATCATCATGATCGCGCAACGAAAAGCGGACATCGAATGTCGTGCACTTGAAGCGGGTAAAAGACCGAGCTTTTGAAACTAGCGGATTTAGTTGCGCGCTTTTAAGCGGCTAAAAGAATCGCGCTTTCTTGTAGCGGACGAAAGGTCGCGCATTGGAGTATCGGACGGAAGGTCGTGCATTTTAGGAGCGGACAAAAGGTCGCGCAATCAAAAAGCGGACTTGTATGTCGCGCAAGTAAGAAGCGGACATAAAGTCGCGCATTTATTGAGCGGACTCCAGTGTGACGCATTTCATAAGCGAGCGCAAATAAAAGGCGGACACAAAGGTCGCGCATTGTAAATAAAGATCGCGTATACGAAAAAACCCAGATTAATCCACCTAGCGGCGATGATGCCTTTCTCGTGCATCGTAAAATGTACTGAAAAAATCACATAGGAAAGGTCAAAAAAGCACTTTAGGGGGATAGATCGCATATTTTCTATCATTTTGCATGTTTTTGCATTAATTACTATGCATTCCCACCATTCTTGAAAAAAAAAATTCTTTCTCGTTTTTGAATTTTTTTTCCACTTGGGAACCCTTGGGAAAAAACAATGATTTTTCAATAATTCCGAAATGCAATGTCCGATCAGGCAAATTTTCAATAGCAAACAATGGGACCGCATTCCCCGTCGAATGCGACTTGTTGCGAGTAAATCGGGTAATGCTAAGTTCCAAAAAGTGTGTCTACAAAATTTGTACACATACACACATACACACACACACACACACACACATACATACACACAAACAGACATCAGCTCAATTCGTCGAGCTGAGACGATTGGTATATAACACTATGGGTCTCCGAGCCTTCTATCAAAAGTTTGGTTTTGGAGTGAAATTATATCCTTTACGTATACTTAGTATACGAGAAAGGCAAAAAGATGCAGTCAAAAATAGACATAATATTTGAGTAGGTTGGTCCAGAAGCTGGACAGAAGCGGGTATGAAGGTCATGCACCAAAAAAAAAGAAAAGAAAAAAGCAATTTGAGCGTGCTACAGAAGCGGATCGTGAAGATCGCGTAATAGCAAAAGGTTTCGACTTTTATTTCATTGAGGGACTGACTGTTTATTTCGATAAAATTCACTTCCAACTGGCAGCAGCAGTGATAAGTGTGGACAAAAACCTTTCGAGCACCTAGTTTACAGTGTCCATCGGTAAGAGGCGATATCAGAGTTGTTTGTATCTGTTGTATTAAACCTGCTACCCTTTGTTTTGAAATTTTAATCATGTAGTCTCAGAATGGTTAGGAATCGATGAAATATCCGAGAAAATCAGGAATTCCGTAAATTTATGGAAAATTGGGGTGTTTTAGAAGAAAGTAGGATGATAAATGAAGAATATGATGAAATATTATCTGCTGAATTTGCACTGAATAAGCAAATAGTGACCTTACAAAAATTGTATTTTGAATCAACGCCAGATCCAGAACATTTGCGTATTAATTCATTCGGAGCTGTATTATGGACTATCTTATATACAAATGCATGTATTGGTTGGCATCGAACGCATTCAACCAATAACTGTGAACGTGCAAGGTTATAGTGGACAATTAGGGTCTCGCCGACATTTCACACCAACACGAACGCAGGTTCGTGGTTGCAAACAATCCCATTTGATTTTGCCGTGACAGCTGCTCGTGGTTGCAAACAAACCGAGTAAAAGTGTGAGTGAAACGTGCGTGTACGTACACGATCGCTGAAAGCCTAATAAATTAACTACAATAAACTTGCAAAATCCTAGAAGAGAAATATCTTGGAAAAATAATTGAACTCTACCAAAGCGTGGTAACACCGAAGTCGTTCGCTTGTCGCGATGTGAACGAGGGATGGTTCTCCCATCAGAACGTCGTGGCTCATTCGTATCCTCTATGTACTTCCATATGCACCCCGACATAGATGGTACGCAGTAATTTTCTTTGAAAGATTGTATTTATGCGGTGGTCCTCCATGAGCATTGTCCAGGTTTCATACTTATATAGTGCTATCGGTCTAATGAGCGTTTTTTTGATACGACGGCGCACTCTATTCGATCAAAGGAGTCCAAAGTGCGCGATGCCCTGTCACGATGTGTTGGCGATTCTTTCGATGCGTTTGCTTATTTGACTTTGCTAGCACATAAAATGAATGCCAATTAAATTTTGTCCTGAAGTGCATCCGAACATAACAAGATTATGAGTGATGCTTGATCGATACCATTTTTTTTATTTTGGAGAGAGAGGTGGATGTGCTTAATATTTGCTACTCATAACAGCGTGTTCGGCACTCACCTCGAGTGCGATCGTAGTAGGCTCGTCCAGGCAGCAAGTCAATCTGTCATATTCGACAGCAAACCAGCGGACAGGTAAGACGCGTTGCATCTGGATAGGTGGTTCCTTTCCAGCTTATTTCCAATTCTCACAAACACTGAATCAACAATTTGACGCCACAATACACGGTTCGAGGCTGCATCTCTCCATCCTCGAATACGCCCCACGCTCGCCAAGTCGTTTTGCACCTGGTCTGCCCATCTCGCTCGCTGCGCTCCACGTCGTATCATCCCTGCCGGATCGGAAGCGAACACCATCTTTGCAGGGTTGCTGTCCGGCATTATTGCAACATGCCCTGCCCATCGTACCCTTCCGGCTTTAGCTACCTTCTGGATACTGGGTTCGCCGTAGAGCTGGGCGAGCTCATGGTTCATTCTTCGCCGCCACACACCGTCTTCTTGCACACCGCCAAAGATGGTCCTAAGCACCCGTCTCTCGAATACTCCGAGTGCTTGCAAGTCCTTCACGATTGACATTGTTATCAGCCGTTAGCAAGGAACCGAGGTAGACGAATTCCTCGACCACCTCGAAGGTATCCCCGTCTATCGTAACACTGCTTCTCAGGCGGGACCTGTCGCGCTCTGTTCCGCCCACAAGCATGTACTTTGTCTTTGACGCATTCACCACCAGTCCAACTTTTGCTGCTTCACGTTTCAGGCGGGTGTAAAGTTCTGCCACCTTTGTAAATGTTCGGCCGACAATGTCCATGTCATCCGCGAAACAAATAAATTGACTGGATCTGTTGAAAATCGTACCCCGGCTGTTACATCCGGCTCTCCACATGACACCTTCTAGCGCAATGTTGAACAACAGGCACGAAAGTCCATCACCTTGTCTTAGTCCCCGGCGCGATTCGAACGAACTGGAGTGTTCGCCCGAAATCTTCACACAGTTTTGCACACCATCCACCGTTGCTTTGATCAGTCTGGTAAGCTTCTCGTCCATAATTTTCCATAGCTCTACGCGGTCTATACTGTCGTTGAACATAAATTTTATTTTAAAATATCGAATAAACCCAAGATATGCGAAAATTATTATCCCAAATCCCGGGACAGCGAAAAGGTGGGAAATGGAAACTCTACACACCACTCAATACGAAAGCAACAGTCGTTTTTATTATTTCACGCATGCTGCGACGAGCAAAGCTGAATAACAAAAATGACAGTTGTGCAATGTGCGTGCATTGCTTCCGTATTGAGTGGTGTGCACTTGAAAACGCGAGTAAATTTGAATATGGATTCAGGTAGGCTTGTTCTTAAAAAGGTTTGCATCAGTTAAGCGCCTCGCGCAATAGACTAGTGCCAGCAGGAATTCAACAAATTCACTCAGGGGCCATCCACAAAGTACGTCACGCTCCTAGGGAGGGGGGGTTCCAACAGCGTGACGACTCATACAAAAATTTTAGAGGTTCAATACAAAAAGTGTGACGAAGGGGGGAGGGGTGGTTGAAATAGCCAAATTTTGCGTGACGTACTTTATGGATCTTCCCTCACCTAATGGATTTTGACACTCGAGCGGGGCTCGATGAATAATTCAGAGTTACTAGTGAAGTCGAGCGCAGTGAACTAACTACTGAATTGTATGTTAAGGTGCATCACATTAGAATCCAATTTGAAAAGATAATGAGAAGATTTTGAGCTTGAGATGTTTGATAGAACACATTCTTATTGGAAAGCATGTTGAAATTCGAAGCAAAGCTGCACTTTTTGTCCAAGGAGGCTTCCGAGCCTCTTGGAAGGAAGCTGCCGAGCCTCTTGAAAGGAGGCTGCCGAGCCTCTTGAAAGGAGGCTGCCGAGCCTCTTGAAAGGAGGCTTCCGAGCCTCTTGAAAGGAGGCTGCCGAGCCTCTTGAAAGGAGGCTGCCGAGCCTCTTGAAAGGAGGCTGCCGAGCCTCTTGAAAGGAGGCTTCCGAGCCTCTTGAAAGGAGGCTTTCGAGCCTCTTGAAAGGAGGCTGCTGAGCCTCTTGAAAGGAGGCTGCTCAGCCTCTTGAAAGGAGGCTGCTGAGCCTCTTGAAAGGAGGCTGCTGAGCCTCTTGAAAGGAGGCTTCCGAGCCTCTTGAGTGCAGGCTGCCGAGCCTCCCAAATGGAGGCTGCCGAGCCTCTTGAAAGGAGGCTTCCTCTTGAAAGGAGGCTGCTGACCCTCTTGAAGGGAGGCTGCCGAGGCTCTTGAAAGGAGGCTGCAGGGCTCTTGAAGGAGGCTGCCGAGCCTCTTGAAAGGAGGCTGCTGAGCCTCTTGAAAGGAGGCTGCCGAGCCTCTTGAAAGGAGGCTGCCGAGCCTCTTGAAAGGAGGCTTCCGAGTCTCTTGAAAGGAGGCAGCCAAGCCCCTTGAAAGGAGGCAGCCAAGCCTCTTGAAAAAATGCTTCCGAGCCTCTTGAAAGGAGGCTGCTGAGTCTCTTGAAAGGAGGCTGCCGAGCCTCTTGAAAAGAGGCTTCCGAGCCTCTTGAAAGGAGGCTGCTGAGCCTCTTGAAAGGAGGCTGCCGAGGCCTATTGAAATGAGGCTGCTGAGCCTCTTGGAAGGAGGCTTCCGAGCCTCTTGAAAGGAGGCTGCCGAGCCTATTGAAAGGAGGCTGCCGAGCCTCTTGAAAGGAGGCTGCCGAGCCTCTTGAAAGGAGGCTGCCGAGCCTCTTGAAAGGAGGCTGCCGAGCCTCTTGAAAGGAGGCTTCCGATCCGATCATCTGACATCATAATGAGGGCAAATAGAAAACATATTTTGGTAACAACCCAACAAACATTGGAAGCTGATAGAGTGCATCCCTAGTAACATTTTGGTTTTATACTGGTTTTATCACACTCTTGTAGAATAAATTATGGTCTTCTTTCTTTCTTTCGTTTCTTTCTTATTGGCTTTACATCCCCACACTGGGACAGAGCCGCCTCGCAGCTTAGTGTTCCCTTAAGCACTTCCACAGTTATTAACTGCGAGGTTTCTAAGCCAAGTCATCATTTTTGAATTCGTATATCATGAGACTAGCACGATGATACTTGTGCCAGCAGGAATTCAACAAATTCACTCAGGGGCCATCCACAAAGTACGTCACGCTCCTAGGGAGGGGGGGTTCCAACAGCGTGACGACTCATACAAAAATTTTAGAGGTTCAATACAAAAAGTGTGACGAAGGGGGGAGGGGTGGTTGAAATAGCCAAATTTTGCGTGACGTACTTTATGGATCTTCCCTCACCTAATGGATTTTGACACTCGAGCGGGGCTCGATGAATAATTCAGAGTTACTAGTGAAGTCGAGCGCAGTGAACTAACTACTGAATTGTATGTTAAGGTGCATCACATTAGAATCCAATTTGAAAAGATAATGAGAAGATTTTGAGCTTGAGATGTTTGATAGAACACATTCTTATTGGAAAGCATGTTGAAATTCGAAGCAAAGCTGCACTTTTTGTCCAAGGAGGCTTCCGAGCCTCTTGAAAAGAGGCTTCCGAGCCTCTTGGAAGGAAGCTGCCGAGCCTCTTGAAAGGAGGCTGCCGAGCCTCTTGAAAGGAGGCTTCCGAGCCTCTTGAAAGGAGGCTGCCGAGCCTCTTGAAAGGAGGCTGCCGAGCCTCTTGAAAGGAGGCTGCCGAGCCTCTTGAAAGGAGGCTGCCGAGCCTCTTGAAAGGAGGCTGCCGAGCCTCTTGAAAGGAGGCTGCCGAGCCTCTTGAAAGGAGGCTGCTGAGCCTCTTGAAAGGAGGCTGCTGAGCCTCTTGAAAGGAGGCTGCTGAGCCTCTTGAAAGGAGGCTGCTGAGCCTCTTGAAAGGAGGCTTCCGAGCTTCTCGAAAGGAGGCTTCCGAGCCTCTCGAAAGCTGGCTGCGGAGCCTCTTGAAGGAGGCTGCCAAGCCTCTTGAAAGGAGGCTGCCAAACCTCTTGAAAGGAGGCTGCTGAGGCTCTTGAAAGGAGGCTGCTGAGGCTCTTGAAAGGAGGCTGCCGAGCCTCTTGAAAGGAGGCTGCTGCGGAGCCTCTTGAAAGGAGGCTGCTTCGGAGCCGCTTGAAAGGAGGCTGCTTCGGAGCCTCTTGAAAGGAGGCTGCTTCGGAGCCTCTTGAAAGGAGGCTGCTTCGGAGCCTCTTGAAAGGAGGCTGCCGAGCCTCTTGAAAGGAGGCTACTGAGGCGCTTGAAAGGAGGCTGCCGAGCCTCTTGAAAGGAGGCTGCTGGAGCTGCTTGAAAGGAGGCTGCTGAGCTGCTTGAAAGGAGGCTGCTGAGCTGCTTGGAAGGAGGCTGCTGAGCTGCTTGAAAGGAGGCTGCCGAGCCTCTTGAAAGGAGGCTGCTGAGCCTCATTAAAGGAGGCTGCTGAGCCTCATTAAAGGAGGCTGCCGAGTCTCTTGAATGAGGCTTCCGAGTCTCTTGAAATGCGGCTGCCGAGTCTCTTGGAAGGAGGCTGCCGAGTCTCTTGAATGAGGCTTCCGAGCCCTTTGAAAGGAGGCTTCCGAGCGTCTTGAAAGGAGGCTGCCTAGCCTCTAAAAAGGAGGCTGCTGAGGCCTATTGAAAGGAGGCTGCTGAGCCTCTTGGAAGGAGGCTGCTGAGCCTCTTGAAAGGAGGCTGCTGAGGCCTCTTGAAAGGAGGCTGCCGAGCCTCTTGAAAGGAGGCTGCTGAGCCTCTTGAAAGGAGGCTTCCGAGCCTCTTGAAAGGAGGCTTCCGAGCCTCTTGAAAGGAGGCTTCCGAGCCTCTTGAAAGGAGGCTTCCGAGCCTCTTGAAAGGAGGCCGCCGAGCCTCTTGAAAGGAGGCCGCCGAGCCTCTTGAAAGGAGGCCGCCGAGCCTCTTGAAAGGAGGCCGCCGAGCCTCTTGAAAGGAGGCCGCCGAGCCTCTTGAAAGGAGGCCGCCGAGCCTCTTGAAAGGAGGCTGCCGAGCCTCTTGAAAGGAGGCTGCCGAGCCTCTTGAAAGGAGGCTGCCGAGCCTCTTGAAAGGAGGCAGCTGAGCCTCTTGAAAGGAGGCTGCTGAGCCTCTTGGAAGGAGGCTGCTGAGCCTCTACAAAGGAGGCTTCCGAGCCTCTTGAAAGGAGGTTGCCGAGCCTCTTGAAGGAGGCTGCCGAGCCTCTTGAAGGAGGCTGCCGAGCCTCTTAAAGGGGGCTGCTGAGCTTCTTGAAAGGAGGCTGCCGAGCCTCTTGAAAGGAGGCCGCCGAGCCTCTTGAAAGGAGGCCGCCGAGCCTCTTGAAAGGAAGCTGCCGAGCCTCTTGAAAGGAGGCTGCCGAGCCTCTTGAAAGGAGGCTGCCGAGCCTCTTGAAAGGAGGCTGCCGAGCCTCTTGAAAGGAGGCTGCCGAGCCTCTTGAAAGGAGGCTGCCGAGCCTCTTGAAAGGAGGCTGCCGAGCCTCTTGAAAGGAGGCTTCCGATCCGATCATCTGACATCATAATGAGGGCAAATAGAAAACATATTTTGGTAACAACCCAACAAACATTGGAAGCTGATAGAGTGCATCCCTAGTAACATTTTGGTTTTATACTGGTTTTATCACACTCTTGTAGAATAAATTATGGTCTTCTTATTTTCTTTCTTTCCTTTCTTATTGGCATTACATCCCCACACTGGGACAGAGCCGCCTCACAGCTTAGTGTTCCCTTAAGCACTTCCACAGTTATTAACTGCGAGGTTTTTAAGCCAAGTCACCATTTTTGCATTCGTATATCATGAGGCTAGCACGATGATACTTTTATATCCGAAAATTGTCTAGACCGGCACCGGGAATGGAACCCAGTCACCCTCAGCATGGTCTTGCTTTATAGCCACGCGTCTTACCACACGGATAAGGAGGGCCCCTACGCGTTGGTCTTATAAGCGTTATAAAACTTAAAATGTTACTTGGGATATTCAACTTAAAACAGCCTTCTACAGGTAAAAAACTAGCTTGTTCAGTATGAATTATTCCTTGGTAAAAAATAATTGAAATCATAATTTTATTTTAAAATTGTGGTCTCCTTGATTGATTACTTATCTGGATTCCAGTTTGCTGTTGATTTCTAAATTATATAAACCGATTACTTATTTCATTATCAAGAACCAACATCAAAATCAGTTTTCAATTTTCTCTAACCGACAGCAGAAATAGTTTTCAATTTTCTCGTTACAGTAAGGTTATTCTTAAAACGTTAAAACTGAGTAATCAAAATCAGCGATTCCTCAACATCAATACAAGTTATCGATTTGATCTCAAGATTTGCTCGGGGAGCCTCTTGAAAGGAGGCTTCCATCCTGTTGAAATGATGCTCCCAAGCCTTTTGAAAGGATGCTTCCGAGCCTCTTTGAAAGAGGTTTTGGAGCTTACAAGTTGTTTGGAAGAAGGCTTATAGGCCCTTTTGTAACGAAGCTACTTAGCTTTTCGAAAAAAAAGGCTTCTTGCCTCTAAAATGGAGCCTTCCTAACCTGTAGATTCTAGATTTTAGTCACTCGACTCATACACTGTGCTGTGTGTGGTGATCAGGATTTGATATGCATATAATGTACAATACAAAGTTTTAAAATAAAAAACCCCGATTAATCCACCTAGCGGCGTTCGTGCCTTTCTCGTGATAAAAAATACTAAAATATATGAGTGAGTGCTTTTTAGCGTGTTTTGCCCATAGAAAATAGTATTTTGACCATAACTTCTGATCCCATAGTCCAATCTAGCCAATTTTCAATAGCAAGCAATGGGACAGGATTCTCAGTCGAATTGAACTTCTTGTGAGTAATTTTGTTAATGCTAAGTTCCAAAAAGTTTGTCTACAAAATTTTGTTCACATACACATACACACATACACAAACACACACACATACATACATACACACAAACAGACATCACCTCAATTCGTCGAGCTGAGTCGATTGGTATATAACACTATGGGTCTCCGAGCTTTCTATCAAAAGTTTGGTATTGGAGTGATCATATAGCCTTTACGTATACTTAGTATACGAGAAAGGCAAAACTGCTACTATCAAACCGTTATCAATACGTTTATATTTGAATTGTAATAAATCAGCCATTACACATTTCTGTCCGAGCTACCCCTTAGGACCAACATGTACCCCAGGTTGAGAACCGCTGTTCTAGAATATCGTATAATGCTAAAATTGAAAATACGGAAGTTAAAAATTTTATCTCAACATGTAGGGCTACCACCATATTAAAGCATTTATCAAAATAAAGCTTAAACAATAAGTTTTGATTTTGCTGAAAACACTTTAGCACTTGAGCTGATATACTTATCATTCAGGTTAAACTATTTTTTTCATCCTAATTTCCCGGCGTGGATCATCGTGCAGTGCATGGAGACGCGTGGTTTATCGTAGGCTAGTACCGCTATGGGCTTTTGCCTAACCAAAAAATTAGATGTTCTATTTAGATGATTTTCTCACCTAACCTACTTAGTTTTAGTTTAGTAGGGCTTAGTTTTGTTACCTATATCTCAACCATAAAAATGTGAGGAAATACCCAAAAGCCGTCAAGGTCAAAAAGGTCAATTTTCTGGTAAGACATTCTAATTCTAATTCTAATTCTTCAAAAGTCATAAGTAAAACTTTTAGTTTCAGTTAGTCTATGATAAAACAATGTTTTCAAGTAGAAAACAAAAGACGTAACTGTCCCAAGTATTCCTACTTTTTTTTATTTTTTATGACAAGTAGTCAGTAGGAATGAATAGTTTCAATTAACAAGATTTACCAAAAATATAACGACAAAAAAATAATGAAGAATTATTTGTTAATAAGTTGTACGATTCATGCTCATTAATTTATAGAAAATCACAATATTAAACTTCTGTATAATGTTCCACCTTCTCCAAATAGTGTAAGCATTCCAACAACATTCCAGTGAAAAATGCGACCGATCTAGAAATGATTCAACACAAACATTGTGTCTCCGGCTGGAAATTATTTTCGGTGTTTCGATGCAATTTATTACGTAATTGACTTCCTTGGTAGGTGTTTTGTCTGCTGCATGCCGATTCATTTGAAGCGTTCATGCCCAGCGCTCTGCAAGGAAGTATTATTAACTACAGCCCCCGACGAATCACATACAATAATTCGGAGGTGCATGCGCATTTCGGGGAACCAGCATATGGCCGCGTTAGGCTTGGTGTTCTATTACGTGGACTTTCTAGCAGATCGTAAACAAATAAACGGATGATGCAGTTTGTTATTTTGGTAAACAAACCGACCCAATGACGACTCCGTCGTCGCCCGAAACCAGTTGCATCACCGACATCTGTGTCGGTTTTCCCAAACCCGAGAAAAACGCACCGTGTAACATTTTTCCACATCAATGAAAGAAAGGCAAAATGATTAATGCGATACGGTGTCCAATGCAATTCCTCTCCAACAGTCATCATGACATCTTCATTACTTTCACGTGTCTTATCGGAGGTCCCCTGCTGACCTGTCGGTGGTCATCGGAATGGCCTACACGCGTTCCAGCGCGTGTTGGCTCGTGCTCCGCTCCATAAATGGAGCACGTAGTCACGAGCGCAGCGCAGCACAGAAAACCCATTTAGGCAAGTTTCCTTAAATGTCCATATTTATGGATCAAAGGTGCCAAAAAGGAGACTAACCGCCATGTGCGCGCTTTGCGGTTTTGCCGCTACCCATGTTTAACCAATTGAACTGAAGATAGCTGTGCGCTGTGGAAAATCGGATCGAGTTACTGCACATGAGCTCAGCAGAAAGCGCCGATCCGAGCATACCGGCAGGGCTGGGAAGAGATGGATAGTCATAAATATTAATCCATTACAACTCGCGAACTGAAATGTTGAATGAAGTGGGATATGGGGTACGTGAGAGTTAAACTGTGTATTTAAAGTAAATGATGCCACGAATGGATAATTGTGTCAGCGCCGCAATAGTCACGGTCGGAAAATGAATCGTTCACACTGTTTGACCCAGGCAGCATAATGAATTCTCCAGTGGTAAATAGAAAAATCAGAAAAAAATCATATGGGATATACGAAGAAATATTGTGATGTTTTTCTCAATCGACAAAATCAACAAGAAGATCATACGAGAAAAGAAGCGACAAAATATTCAAATATTTATCATGTACAGCATTGGCCCGATTTTCTCACTTCCCAATTTTGTTTGTAGTTTTGAGCTGGGTGGTGCGAATAGAATCGATTTGGTTGTCAAACTGAAGCCGAAAACTTCTATTGGGCCGGAGCCAAATATTGAAGATTGTGGTTATGTTCGTTTCTGATATAACTGGTTTATTTGTGGACGCAGTAGCGCCCGTGGCAAGTGTTTTTTTTTCAATCAAAATTTTCAACGTCTGTTGTCTGTGATTTTTTCATCAAATGCTGTGTCTGGTTGTCTAAGGTTGTCACTGGTTTTGTTTTCTGCATCTGATAGTAAAAAAGAATTGAAGTGTCAAATATTTTATTTTTTTGTGAGAATTTCCCCGCGTGCTGCGTCTGTTTGGCTAGTCAACGGACAGACAAACAGGGCTATTATATATATGATATTGAGAAGTATTGTTATTATATTTGGGGCAGAAATAAAAATAAACTTTGTTTGAGTTTTGGATTCTTTGTAACAAAAATTTTCACATTATATTTCGAATGGAACATTAGTAGGAATGCAACTAAAAGCACTCGTTACGAAGTTTTACGAGCTTCAGCGGGAAATATTTGACAGCCATGTAACTGCAAAATAATTTTGTTTATGGGAGTGATTTCAAAATATTCCTCTACTCTCTTGAGTGCAGAAAAGCGGCTCTATCCGCAGCACCATCCGGTGAAAATATATTTATATTTTGAATCTTGTACATGGAGGAAAATACTGCTTACTTACGGAAAGAATACTAATCATATAGGGTCGGTGTACCAATTGTCGCCATACATAAGAACAACTTTTTTTTTAAATTAGTAAAAGGCATGTGGGTGGACTTTATATATCAAGCGAAAGGTTTTATTCCTGCTCCTTAGAAAAATCAGGAAAAGTTATAAATAGGCCTTTTCACGAGACGTTTAAAAACAGCTGATTTTACTGTCAATTGACTGTTCTACTATGAAAGTGACAGCTTCGGGGTTGTGAGCCTGCTCAGCGGTTGTAAACAAGTGCAGTCTCGGCAGTGTCACATGAAAAGGCCTATGAAAGAGACAGCTTCGGGTTTGCGCGGCCTGTTCGGCCTGTCTCGTCGGCAGTGTCATATAAAAAGGCCTATTCAAAGCAGAAGGGCGAAGAATAAAAAGCGAAGCGAGAAACTAAAATAATCTCAGCAAAATAATAATCCAAAAGTCGTGAAAGCGGTTTCCATTCTGGTGATCAATCTATAGAAGAATAATTTCGAATATATTCAAGGATCCCGGATCAGTTCCACAATTTTATTTATAATAGTGCAATCCTGCTAGTACTCACCAGAGTTTACAGTGATTTTGATTTAGCCCCTTGTGGGCGGCTTGAGACATCACCATACACCAGACAAAAACAGAACCGTTCCGACAAAAGCACAACAATCTGCACTTTTGGGATTGGGACCAGTGCCAGCCGAAATCGTTTGAACGAACAACTGGTACTAACAGCAGAATCGCAGGATGAATAGGTCACGGTAGTGAAAAACGCAAGTATCGAGTGATAGTGATGAAGACGGTTTCACTGAATTCGACAAAGAAAGCATCCGTTGTGAGAATGGATGTTTGGGCTCGCCCAAATTCGATCGCATTCGATTACCGCTTTTCTGATCCGGAACGTTAATCAAGGGTTTGTAGCAGTACCCTCTCGAAGCCATTGCCACCAAACCCACCGGTGGAGGGAGATTCTGCTGTTGCGCCAGGAGGGACTTGCGGTAACCGTTATGTAAAATAAATTTTTATTTCTCGGGTACTTATTCAAAAGGGTCTATGTGATTTTGTAAACAAAGATTCTTACGTCGATTTGTCCAATCGGACGGTACGCCCACGCAAACCAACACTTTACCCTCTTGCCGAATAAAATATACTCAATAGTTGAAAACGAAAATAGAGGACTAGCGAAGTTGAATTTATCTCGTAATCCGTATGTTAAACCTAACTACGCTAGTACGCTAATGGATCAATCAAGGTAACTCATTTTGCACTCACCGCATCGAAACAACGGCGACACTGTATATGCATATTTCTATTCGTGTTGTTTTGACAGAACATGTCTACGGTGGCTCGATCTGTTCGTTTCATAGCGGCAGTTTTTGCTTATTGATTGATCCATTAGACTAGCTCATCACTAGCGATGTAAACTTTAACATACGGATCGCGATAAAAATCCAAGTTCGAGTCCACCATTGATTGAGTATATGGACGTCATACACATTATGCGTCAATTTTTCGCTTCTTTATTAACAGTGCTTAAAATCGAATGATTAGTTTTTCGCGCCAAATTACACCCGATTCTGTTTTTACACGGCCGTGTAAATAAAATCCCATACAAAATTTTTGTAAAGTTGCTCCATTTTGCATGATTCGTCTAGAAATCATAAAACTTTTTTTACACGGATTTTCAAATTTTGAACTGAAAACTTTTTTTACACGGAACGCATCCCCCGTGTAAAAAAAGAATCGGTGTACCTACTTTTGTGATAAGTTTTTCACCCCTACCTACATTGAGTATTATGAGTGAGCATCATGCGTCGGGCATGGATTTATTATTTAAGTTACAGTGTGGTTCAGTGTGTATTAATAGTTTTGAGTCATCTTTATTAATACAATGTGATCGCGTAGCTCCTATTTTTTAATCAGTCTTGTCACTTTTGCCAATCAGTAGCTTCAACGTTATTCTAAAAATTTTAATCTACAGGTTGCTTTGTATGCATCATATATAGTTTATAAAGTAAACCAAAGAAAATTGTGTGTTTAGTTTAACATGCAAATACAACAGACCATGACCAGACCAAATACAACATGCTAACAGATAATGCTAACATGAATACCTGTTTTTGCAGTATTCTTCTATGTGGCTGTTCATATACCACGAGGGCAGGTTTTAATCAGTTTAATATACCCCCCTCACCCAGCGTTAACAACTGCTCATATAAATTTTCAAACATTTGTGTGGGTCGTGGACATTCGCCATACACCCTTCCCTCCTAAACTGTCCACGTGATATATGGACAGCCCCTATTATGGTTCCAGTTGAAAGTCGAATATCGAACTCGCAAAAACCGATTTTATCCGCGTTCAACTTATGGCGCATCATTGCGCAACTAGTGTTATTGGATGAAAAAAAAATATAAACGCTTTTAACTGTTGATTTCTAAATTGTATGATCTGACATCAAACTGTGTACTTATTTTGTTATCGGAACCAATATCAAAATTATAGGAATAGTTTTCGATTTGATGTCACAGTAAGATTTTTCTGCTGTAGATTTTGATCTTTTAACCGTTAAAACGACCAAAAGGATATGAACCTGAGTTATCAAAATTAGGCGATTTCACTACAACAAAACTAGTTATCGATTTGCTCTCAAGCTTTGCTCTGGAGGCACCTCAAGTACCACATAAAAACTTATTATTAATCTAAGAAATACACCTATCTTGAAGTTTTATTATTTGTACTCGCTCTATAACATAAAGAAACTAGCTATAGTATAAAGAAGCAGAATATTTTGTGAATCAATTTTGTCCCATGTCCCATTTGCCTCAAAATTGATCCTGTGTATCCAGTAGGGATATAGCAAGTAGGTGTATCCAGTAGGGATATAGCAAGTAGGTAAACGATCTACATCATGCGCAATATTTATTACAGTACAAAATCAAAAGAAAATTGGTACAATTATTTTGCTTTGAAGTATTTTGTGAGTAAAAGTTACTCGTGAGTGAGTAAATAATTTCTTCATACTCACTCATGAGTATGAGTATTACAGTTCAAACTCACGTGTGAGTATACTCACAGTGAGTCTGAATTGGAATACTCATACTCGCGAGTGAGTGAGCAGGTTTCAAGCGATGCTCACTTATTTCTCAACACTGCCCCTGGGACCATAATACGCAACATAGAGTTTGTTTACATACGTATATTATGGTCCCACCATTTGATTTACATGTTACATTTCCACATGTTCTTCTTGTCTATTATGGACCCCTCCTTGTGTGGTAGTAATGGACCCTCTAACGTATTTACTTTTACAAATTAGTTATTATAACTTAGTTTTAGTATCCCAAGCCAAAACAATTGCATGGAACAACTACCCTGATATGTAAAGCAACTTTAGCCAATGGAAATTTGCAGGAAATCGTTGATTCCTGCGTTAACTTTTGGTTTTTGTTCAGGGGGTCCTTTATCACTCACTCCCTATTTAGTTTATTTAGTAACGGGCCCTCCGTAGATGAAAGGGGCGCTAAGATGCGCGGCTACAAAGCAAGACCATGCAAAGGGTGGCTGGGTTCGATTCCCGGTGCCGGTCTAGACTGGTGTTGATGTGTAGATGTTGATGGTGTTGGCGGAATCTATTTTTTCGTACACATTTATTGTCGTAAATAAAGATTACAATCCTTGGTAGGGTATGATCTCCGTGAGTTTACAATCGCTTTAAAACCCACCCTAGCAACAATCTTATCGCAGATGATTTGCCAACAATCAATGTCAGCTGAATAAGCCAGTTTTTAGCTCAATGATCTCCAGCATGGTTACTATCAAGGGCCATTGGCAAATCTAATGAAAAGTTAAGGGGGGGGGGGGGGGGTTTTGGGGTCTTCTAACTTTTTTTTAACTTTTCTATTTAACAGTCATAACACAGAAAGTTTACCTTTTTCGCTCGATTTAACTGATGTATGTATATTCACTTGTCATAAGACGAGCTTGTACAATCCCATTTAATTCCACCACTTAATTGCAGATACGTATTTCGACCTCAACAGTAAGGTCGTCTTCAGTGTCTCGCACTTGACTCGGCTCTTATATTGTTCGCAAGTTGTCATGAACGACTTAAACATTTCAAATGATGTTCATCGATGCTCAACTGACATAGAAAAAAATTGAAAATATCCTTGATAGATTCAGAAAACCATAGGAGTTGCTTTCGCCGTAAATGGAATGTGAAGCATGACCTTGATCTTTCAGGATTGGTATTAGTTAACAATTACTCACAAAACATGAAAATCTTGAAGAATTGATAATTTGCTGATTGATTCTATTGCAAAACCAGGATGTCGTATAAAATTAGCTCATCCTAGGCGGGGCTAAAGCCCCCTGTAGTTACGCCAATGTTAAGGGCCGCACAGAAATTTTGAGCTATTGAACCGGGTCACAGTATTTTTGCTTTTTTTTTGTTTTTCAGTTTTTATGTTGAATATTACAGAATATTGTATATTTTAAATATGTTATTGCTGTGACTCTTTTTCAAAAAACCCGGATTAATCCACCTAGCGGTGATAGTGCCTTTCTCGTTTCTTGCGAGTGAGTAATTTCTTCGCACTTTTGGTATGAAAAAAAGTATTTTGGCCATAACTTCTGAGCCAATAGTCCGATCCGGCCAATTTTTAATAGGAAACAATGGGACATGATTCTGCGTCGAATGTTGCGAGCAAATCGGCCGAGAGTAAGTGCCTAAATAGAGAGTAAGAATTTTTCTTGTAAAAACTGGCCATAACTCCGAAGCCCATAGTCCGATTGGGCCGGTTTTTGATAAGAAATAATGGGACAAGATTCCGCGTCGAATGCAACTTCATGCGAGCAAATCTGTTGAGGATAAGTGCCTAAGAAATGAAATGGTTAAGGATAACTGCCTGAAAAGTCAGTGAGATTATTTTGCGCATACACATACACACACAGACATCACTTCAATTCGTCGAGCTGAGTCGATCGGTATATAACACTATGGGTCTACGGGCCTCCTATAAAAAGTTCGGTTTTGGAGCGAACATATAGCCTTTAAGTATACTCTGTAGACGAGAAAGGCAAAAAGAATTTTGGTCATAACTTCTAAGCCCATAGTCCGATCGAGTCAATTTTCAATAGAAAATAATGGGACAGGACTCTGCGTCGAATGCAGCTTGTTGCAAGCAAATCGGTTGAGGATAAGTGCCTAAAAAATGAGCTAGACTTTTTAACGTGCTTTAATATGAAAAAAGTATTTTGGCCATAACTTCTTAGCCCATAGTCCGATCGGGTCAATTTTCAATAGGAAACAATGAGACAGGACTCTGCGTCGAATGCAGCTTGTTGCGAGCAAATTGGTGAAAGATAAGTGCCTAAAAAGTGAGCTAGACTTTCTAACGTGCTTTAATATGAAAAAAAGTATTTTGGCCATAACTTCTAAGCCCATAGTCCGATCGGGTCAATTTTCAATAGGAAACAATGGGATAGAATTCTGTGTCGAATGCAACTTGTTGCGAGCAAATCGGTTGAGATAAGATAAGTGCCTAAAAAATGAGCTAGATTTTTTGCGCACACACACACATACACACACACAGACATCACTCCAATTCGTCGAGCTGAGTCGATCGGTATATAACACTATGGGTCTCCGGGCCTCCTATAAAAAGTTCGTTTTTGGAGCGAACATATAGCCTTTACGTATACTTTGTATACGAGAAAGGCAAAAATGGTATAATTTTCGATCCCATAGTCCGATATGGCCAATTTTCAATAGGAAACAACGGGACAGGATTCTACGTCGAATGCAACTTGTTGTGAGCAAATCGGTTAAGGATAAAGGGTGTACGGAATCAAATTGCATCACTTTCAAAAGTCGATAACAGTTCGCCTTCTGGGCTGATTTTAACGAAATTTTGTGGAAGACGGCTTCAGCATGTGTTATTCACATTGCGTGAGTTTCATTACGAAATTTCCAATAGTTTATAAAATACAGCCAAAGGAACAGGGCGTGTGCAAATAAATCTTGCGCATTCACCTCCATATTCCACATCTTATAAAAAGATGTTAGTAATCCAATTTTGTGCCTATGATCCCAAAATCACCGGAATTGCGGCCGATCGAAAGATACTGATCGAGAATGAAAACACGAGCTTCGGAAGCCTCCAAAATTGATCATTACGGAACATAAAATGTTGATTTGGCCTTTAACATCAGCATTTCGTATTGGTTTATAACTCCAACGTCAACATTTTCGATTATCCGACTAATACAGGTAAACTTTCCAGTAAAAAAACAAAATCAGAAAAAAATAGAAAAGCGCTGAAATCCAATTCTGGACTGATATTTGTATTTAGCATCAATCTTATTATTCAGGCCAATTCACACTGCAGCACTTTTTTTGATTTTTTGTTTTCGATTTTTATAATAGTAAGAGCCGTCAAAAAATATGGTTTCTTTGGAAAAGTTGACTTCAATTAAGTTAAATAATCGACTGAGAGAATAAAATTAGTTATTTTTTTTTGTTGGGATAGATTGCAGAAATTTCATGACAATCGGTTGATAGACTAATTTTTGGCGAGTAGTTCAAAGTGATGCAATTTGATTCCGTACACCCTTTATGTGTCCGAAAAATGAGTGACATTTTTACGCGATTTTTTCATATGAATTTGTATTTTGGCCATAACTTTCGATCCCATAGTCCCATCTGGCCAATTTTAAAAAGGAATCAATGGGACAGGATTCTGCGTCGAATGCAACTTGTTGCAGGCAAATCGGTTGAGGATAAGTGCCCGAAAAATGAGTGACATTTTTTACGTGATTTTTTTTGTATGAATTTGTATTTTGGCCATAACTTTTGATCACATAGTCCGATCTGGCCAATTTCAAATAGGAAACAATGGAACAGGATTCTGCGTCGAATGCAACTTGTTGCGAGCAAATCGGTTGAGGATAAGTGCCCGAAAAATGAGTGACATTTTTTGAGTAGTTTTGCACACACACACACACACACACACACACACACACACACACACACACACACACACACACACACACACACACACACACACAGACATCACCTCAATTCGTCGAACTGAGTCGATTGGAATATAACACTATGGGTCTCCGGGCCTTCTATAAAAAGTTTGTTTTTGGAGCGATCATATAGCCTTTACCGTATACTTAGTATACGAGAAAGGCAAAAATATGTGCTTGTAACGACATTTCACACAGTCTACAGGCTTTATCACTGTAGCTGAATTTTAGTCTAAAGTACCGTTTTTGAAGTAGCGGACTTTACATGAAAAATTGATTTTCGTCATAACATTCTTTCGGCTCAGTTTTTCTAAATGATCAATCATATGTCGAACGATTCGGTAATGTAATCCATTTGTGATTCTGAAAAGAATTCGTTCGTGATTATGACCAGAATTCCAGCCGACATTCGAAGAAGAATCGTTTGAAATTCTGAATAGAGTTCGTTTAGGATTCTGTTGAGATTCTGAACATAATCTGTTTGGGATTCTGAACTGAATCCGTTTGAAGGTTTTGAATAGGATCTGTATTTTCTGGAGGTAATAATGCAGTAAAATTTCAGCTCAATTTTTCCAAACCAAGCTTATTTTGAAAAATCAAGCATTCTTATTACGGAGCACTATGTGACAACATGATTTCTACCTGTATTTCAACCTTAAGTTCCTTTAAATCTGCGATCAAAAACAAATTTGCTACATAATATCATAACACGGGACGATAAGATCGAAGTTTAATTGCTGTCGGCAATTACATACCCATGTACAGGGTGTCTGCAAATTATCCGTACAACAAGACAGGTTTTTAAATATTATTTGGAATAAATTAAAGAACCAGCATGCATTGCATGTTATTATAAAAGGACTACATAAACCAAGCTGAATTTGTTCACATTAAGGTCACTCCTGACAGAATCCAAGTTTCAAAGTGCTTGCGTTTTCGGGGGCACACCACTCGATACGGAAGCAACGCACAACTATCATTTTTATTTTTTCACGCATGCTGCGACGCAGCAAAGCTGAATCAACAAAAATGACAGTTGTGCGTTGCTTCCGTATCGAGTGGTGTGCCCCCGAAAACGCGAGCATTTTGAAACTTGGAGTCTGTCAGGACTGACCTTAAAATGACCCCTGTATCCTGAGTTGTACGCCTTCGATCGTGTTGGTAAAAAATCACGATGGCCGCACGTTTCTATACAGATACTTTTCACACATTTTTGAGGATTGTGACATGATTTCAAATGTCTCGATAATATGTTCGGTGTTTTGATGGCTGTTGATTTCAAGATAGATCATACCGAATGATAAATTCAATCCAAATCGGGTGAGTAGGAAGGCAATTCCTTTTTGTTCGGAAAACCGGAAAAAAAGCATTCACAAAGAATTTTTTTGTACATGAAATGACGCTCAATGTTTTCAGAATATACATCTGTTACAGCCTACTGAGTTGTTATGCCCATATATCTACCGATTCAGTCCATTATTGTCTGTTTTTTGATTTGTAGAAGCAAACTATCAAAATCTGTACGGATAATTTGCAGACACCCTGTATGAAGTTATGAATTTCTTGAATCATAATGATAGAACTTTTCACGATACATAAATAGTGCTTCAACATCATAATAATATGAGCTTTACAGGTCATCTGAGACCCAAAATATTGGGAATGATAAAAAAAATTCCGGTCATATAATGTTTAACAATGGGCTACTTGTAGTGTATTCTCAGAAATCCTTCGCGGGCCGCAGGAATAGACTTAGAGGACCGCATATGGCACGCGGGCTGCACTTAGGGGAATACAATTTAGTTGAAGAAGACTATGTTTGGCATGTGAAGCGCTTCACTCGCATTCAATGTTTGTTGGGTTGCTCTAACCTATGTATGACTGAAACAAGTCATATATGAGTTTCCGCAACCAAATCCCATTAAATTGTGTTGCCCGGGCACCTAAGTAAGCCGTATATTTTGCCGAATTGGCCATATAGTGCTACTTTAATGCTTAAAAGTTTTAAAGTAGCCGTATATGGGCCCTATATGGTGGTTTGGCGTAATAGTGCTAATGGTTACTTGGGCAAGTTCAAAATCTATTACCCCATTTAGAAAAAGTTCATCAATTGATGTAATAAAATTTGATTTTCAGTGTGATTAAGACAGAACCTCGACACACTGAAATGAGAAGCCAGCATGTTTAACCCAGGGCTGTGCAATGTCAGGATACTCTTTGTACATTCATAGAAAACTTAAAATGATACTCTTTCTATATGGCTAACCATCATTGCACAAAGAGCGTCCAAGACAACCAAATGGAACGACGCTCGTGCTGATGGAGAATATGCGAAAATGTGTATCCGCGCTGCTCAAAATATTGTGTTCTATGCTTTGCATTAATTTTCACACGATTAGCTTTATATGTGTGCACGGTCCAATGGCAATACAACTGCAAATTGATGGTGATGAGTATCTTTTCGAATGCAAGTGAAATGATGGTCCGGTATCGTGCCACTCTTTTATATTTTAGAGAATGATGGAATAAGCAAATCCGATCATTTCAATAGTCTATATCAGGGTGTTAAAAGGTGTTGATGGTGATGGTGCACAGCACTGGTTTAACCAACCAACAGCGCACGGAGGAGTATTTTTCGTTTTTCTACTCTCAAATAGTAATACTAATTTGCCATTGGGATTTTTCAAACAATATTGATTACTTGTAAGCAATGCTGACTGCCATAATTTACACGCTAGTTTAATCGCAATTGTCCATGAAAAAATGTTCACGTTTTACCATGTTTTTTTTTTATTTTTAATTATGTTTAAGATGAAAATAAATATATAGGAACTCATGAGGGTATGTAAAACGTTATCAAGCAGGATTTGATCTGAAATTGTTTTCAGGTGATTCAGTATTATTATTTATTTATTTAGCATCTAAACAGATAACACTGAATCAACAATTTGAAGCCACAATACACGGTTTGAGGCTGCATCTCTCCATCTTCGAATGCGCCCCACGCTCGCCAAGTCATTCTGTACCTGGTCAGCCCACCTCGCTCGCTGGGCTCCTTGTACCTGCCGGATCGGAAGCGAATACACAGGATTTAGTTTTTACACGATTTTTTTTCGCTCGTATTTTTGATCGTGTGACTTCAATTTGCCACCAAACTCTTCGCAACATGTTTCAAAAAATCCAGAATAAATCAAAGAAAAATCACATGAAAATTAATATACGTTAAACATTTAGGATGAGTGAAAAGTTGAGAAAATGTAAATCGTGTAAAAACAAAATCCAGTGTACCATAATCCTTTGCCGCCACACACCGTCTTCTTGCACACCGCCAAAGATGGTCCTAAGCACCCGTCTCTCGAATACTCCGAGTGTTTGCAAGTCCTCCTCAAGCATGGTCCGAATTTCATGTCCGTATAGGACTACCAACCGGTCTTATAAGCGTTTTGTACATGACACATTTGGTGCGGGTGTGATTTTGTTTAACGTAGTTGGCCTAACTTCCACAGATGACGCGCCTTCGTATTTCACGACTAACATTATTATTAGCCGTTAGCAAGGAGCCAAGGTAGACGAATTGATCGACCACCTTGAAGGCATCCTTATGTATCGTAACACGGAACAATGAAAAAAAAAACGTTTCAGGCGGGTGTACAATTCTGCCACTTTTGCAAAAGTTCGGCCGACAATGTCCATGTCATCCGCGAAAAAAATAAATTGACTAGATCTGTTGAAAATCGTACCCTGGCTGTTACACCCGGCTCTCCGCATGACACCTGCTTGCGCAATGTTGAAAAACGGGCACGAGAGTCCATCACCTTGTCTTAGTCCCCTACACGATTCGAACGAACTGGGATGTTCTCCCTGTATCTTCACACAGTTTTACACACCATCCACCGTTGCTTTGATCAGTCTGGTAAGCTTCCCAGGGAAGTTGTTCTGGACCAAACAGGAAATCGAACCCAGCCTCCTTCACCAAGGTTTTGCATCAGATGACTAAACGTTTAGGGAATATTTTTTTTTTCGAAAGCATCAAACATCTTTATTTTTACCTTTTCTTTGTAAGCGTTTATTGTAATTTTACTCAGTATTCGAGACGCATTCGTGTTAATCGAAACAACTTGAAGTTAACTTTAATATGTAAATTATAGCATGAAATTGTTTTTAAAATTCAAACAAATTAAGTGGTTTGGTTCTGAAACCAAGTGAAAATCAATTGCCACTTTAATATGTGAGCATTCAGACAGAGCTATGTAAAGGCCTGAAAGGCTACCACTGAAGAAAAAGGATGAGGACCGCTGATCCATCATAAACAGCTCTCATTTTCTCAAAATCATATTTCAATTATTTTGAATACATAGATTTTTGCGGATAATGTATATTATGATGTAATAATGTCTCAAGGAGCTGATCAAACTCATACCCATATGTGTACTTAAGTACAGATTGGATTGTCGTAGATATTCTGATAATTCTGTTGTATGTCTATAATGGTATTATGATGTCCCTAGGAGCGGATCCAGCTCGTAACAATAGTGTGGATATCGCATATCTTCATGTTGATTATTTTGAATATCAAGATCAGAACTTGAGGACACTTTGGATTGTCGTAGATATTCTGATAAGGCCGATAAAAATATTTAAAAGCTATTTTCTTCCTCCCCCCCCCCCCGGATTTTTTGCCAAAATATAATATTTTGGGGGGGAACAAAATAAAATTCGGATAATTTTAAGGATTTTCAAAACATTCTTTAACAAATCCGAGAAGTTCTTTAATTTTTTCCATTTTAATATTTATTTTTTATTATCCCCCCCCCTTGACCTTCGAGACACGTAGGACAAAATGTAAATTAAATATTTGTAACGGCCTGATACTGTAAAATATCCATAATGATATTATGATGTCCCAAGGAACTGATTTATATAACTAATAACAATGGTGGGGACATCGCATATCATCATGTTGATTATTCAGAACTTCAAGATTTGAACTTGATAAAATATTCCGTAGATTTCCGTAGATAACCTGATAATACTGTAGAGTACTGTATAGGGGCCTTCCTTAGTCGTGCAGTAAGATGCGTGACTACAAAGCAACGGTGATTTTTTTCAGAAAAAATATTTTAAGCTCTTTTTAGTGGAATGTATTTAACTGTCTAAGACGAGTTAAGTAACCTCCATTTAATTCCACCAATTATTTCGATATCTTTCCAGATACGTATTTCGACCACAACTGTGTGATCGTCTTCAGTGTCTCGTACTTGACTCGACTTGATTTTTTTAATTTATTCATTTTTTTTTTTCAAAATACGGAGAGCGAATAGATATTTTTTTCAGTATGTGCACAGTCTAGTGTAGTTTGGAGTCAAATTTACAGATTAATTTATTGAAACTATAAACACATGCTTCATGCATCATATGGCAGAAATTTTGGACAGCAATAATTTCTACAAAAAACTGAAGTAGTGGCACAATATTCGGTCACTCCAATTGGATACAATCTTTAAAGAAACTGTTCTATGGTGTCTGATTGGGACAATCAAAGATAATTCCTTAATTTATGTTTTTATTTAATGTTTTACAATTATGAATCTAGCGGTACTTGCACTGTCTTAAAAGCACAACACGTTGTGAAAATGTGAGCTGTCTCTTCCGCCTAATTACCAATTTACACCAAACCACCATGGATTAAGAACAAAATATTTGGTTTTATCTATTAAGATGTTCAATCACAGAAATTTTAAGAAAAAGCCTTCCAAGTGTTTTTGTAGCACCCTAATTCCCAATAGGACCTATCTAGTGTCGGCTAGAGATTTGCATGGTTCTAAATCCCACCAAGTCCTCCGCGTTTGCGAGATTGGAGAAGATCATAGTCTGTGACCATTGACACGCAGTCCATACCATTGCCATCACGAGCCTTATCTCGCTGCTCCGAAATCCATTCGACGCACACATTCAGTTTTATTTATGCAACTCAGCAAAATCCGCATAGCCGCCTACTCAGCAAGATAAAGAACTGATTTCCGGTAAATAAAAAAAATAGAAACTTGTATCCAAGACACGACCGACAAATGGACGTAGGATTGCATAAAGTGTAAAAGATTTTATATTGAAATTCTGAATATGTTCCCTGCGTTTATGTTTTGTAATTTAAAGAAAATTCCTTCAACTTTGCCTTGATTGAAGGTAGTAGTAAATAGAAACGCTAAAAACCCCATTTATGTGAATAAATGTTTGCAGTGATTTCGCCACTTCGAAGAAAATTCATCTCGGCTCAACCTTCTCTCGTGTAAAATGATGGTTCTGAAAAAAAAGGATTTGTTTTCAATAATGCGCCCGTTCCAATCACCAATAGCAACAAAACCGATATCAGAATCTAGCGATGCAGAAACCTACTAACGCCAACGTCCATAACTTGATTATTTCTAGACCAACATTTGAAAAGGGCGTAACAGCCAAAATTTATTCCTTCTAATTTTTCGTCTACATATATAGCTATATATATGGACAAAGGATCAAAAGGAATAATGTTTGGCTGTTACGCCCTTTTCAAATATTGGTCTAGATTTGCCGCTGAAACGCGATATGCCATTCATGTGAATTCATGAGATTTTTGCACATCTCCCTCCGACGAGCGCTTGCGCTGCTACCGATGCCAAGCGATTTTGATTTGTTCTTTGAAGAAAATTCCTTGACTCTGGTTTTGCACGGGAGCACTGGCATCGAACGAACGGACGTCGAACCTCGAAGGGGCGGGGCCTCGGTCTCTAATTCAATCGGATATTAGCAAGAGGTCCGGATTTCGCGACCAATCGGCACTACGGCCGGAACGAAGCAACTGAACAACATGGCACGGAAAGTTAGCGGTGGAAAGGCAGTGAAAAAAGTGGCAGCAACGATGGCTGCAACGAACAGCTGCAGCAAGGCTAATAAAAACATTGGTAAGAACGACATCGCCATCGACTGAGGAAATTCGGCATCGATTTAGTATTCTCCAGCAGAAGCAATCAACTGAAGACACTGTTGGGCTCCACAAAGGATAGAGTAGAAATGTTAAATAAGGCCGGGGTTTATCAAATTAATTGTTCACAGTGTGATAAAGTATATGTAGGTCAAACAAAAAGATTGTTAGATGTAAGGTTCAAAGAACATATTACAGAAGTAAGTAAGGCTAAGAGGGAAACTGATAAGGGATTAAATTATGAGTTTAGGTCTAAGGTAGCTGAACATGTATATCAGGAAAATCATTCAATTACGACATCAAACATTAAAATTTTAAGAAATGTCTCTTCTCCGTGGAAACTTGATGTTGCTGAGAGCTTGGAAATCTACCGACAGGTACAAACGCGGTTGTTGAATAAAGATCAAGGAAATGGTAGCTCCTGGCTCTTCAAGTTTATACCTAAGCATTAAGCGCATCAAGCGAGTAGAAATAAGCACCGTAGTAAGATAAGTACCTAGATAAATTATTATACCTACGCATAGTATAAATAGTGTAAGCTGCGATCATTTTCTTCAAGTCGAGTCAAGTACAAGACACTGAAGACGGCCTTACTGTTGAGGTCGAAATACGTATCTGTCAGGATACAATTAAGTGGTGGAATTCAATGGGATTGTTCAAACTCGTCTTATGACAGGTGAAAACATTCCACTAAAAAGCTCAAAATAATTTTCTTATCAAGAACGACAAGCAATCGAAGCGTAAACCACGGAGGGATGAAAGCTATGCCATCTTCATTTACAAGGTATTAAAGCAGGTCCATCTGAGCACTGGCATCTCGTTGAAGGCGATGAGCATCATGAACAGCTTCGTAAAACTTTTTCGAACGTATCGCGGCTGAGGACTCTCGATCCAGGGGTTTTCGTACCGAACAAGCAAAAAATCAAAATTTTGAAGAAAAAAAAGAAAATTTGAGAAACTGTTACTTCACGGCTACTGACGCCAACGTCAGTCACTCGATGATTTTAGACGGGATCCAAATATTTTTTTTATTTTATTTTTTGCAGCTACTCCCTCTGACGAGTGCTTTTACTGTTAGCAACTCCAACTTTCTAATGGTGGTTATATGGTGGTTCTGAAAATAACCGATTATTAATCTACTATGCACCTTTCTAATCACTGACAGCAACCAAACATTAGTTCGAACCTTGCATGAAAATTCCACTTGACTGCTGCTGCTGCTGTCCGACAGTCACTCTATAATTTTCTGCTAAGACGCCACTATATCCCGGGACCACAACCGACGCAACCCTTTCTTCTCATAAAATGTTGGTTGCGTGGAAACTTCTCTTGGGCTGCTACTTGGCGGTTGCCTCTCGATAATCCGATTTCTATCGGTGTCATTGCTGCGACAGTACTGCGTGGGCCTCGTATCCGCTATCCATGAAATCTATGTTGAACTGAGGATTATCGCCCATAAGTTGTACGATTTTGATGTCTGTGCTTGCGATATATATACGGGGTGAATGGTTTACCATAGATTAGCGCTTTGGACCCACTATTTTTTAATATTTGGGCAAAATGTTTAAGAGTTCGTCGATCGATTGATACCAAAATCTCCAAAATCGGTTGCAAAACGGGTGAGATATAAGCTTCCTGACCACTTTTCGTGACGGTCTCAAATTGGATTTGGCAGAATCTACCTGGAGGACGCAATCCTACGTCAAAACCTGAAGCAAGACGGTACACCAGCGACGATACTTGGATAAATACTAGAATGGCTCAAACACAATTATTACAATAAATGAGCATATTTGCACAAACCAGAAACATACTAAATCTCACCGATTCTGGTATATTTGGTCCAACTGGTGGTCTACACCCAATCAGCGACTGTTAGATTTTCTAACAATTTTGTATAAGAATCTACCAAAACATGTATAAGAACTGGGAATATGCAAAATTGTTAGATTCTGTATGCTCACAAACAAATATTGTAAGACAAGCTTGCAAAATTGTGAGGTCTCATACAATATCCCTAGCAGCACACATGTTCAACATAGGTTACTGTAACTTATATGTGACCGGATTCAGTCACAATCAAATTGCAGCAACTGTTTTTGTCTGACTTGTGCTGCTTGGGTTGTATAAGAATATAGCATTTTCGCATATTCCCATTTGATATACTGGTTTTAGTAGGTTGTTATACAGAATTGCTGGAAAATCTAACATTCACCGATTGGGTGATATACTCTAGCACTTCTAAGCGAATGAAAATTTGTTCAAACTTCAATTTAGTTAGAACCAAGATGACAAGTGTTGGCCATACGAAACAAAAACTCACAATTTTAAACGCGTTCATTCCTTTCTCGGGGTAAAGGCTCATAGCCTTTAAAAATAAGGAATTCAGACGCCTAACCCGCAAATGTACGCGATTCGCGGAACAAATTTTGTTGTTGTTCATTACTTCCACTTTTCTGATTATTTTTCACTGTTCTTCATCACCACGGCATTCGGGCAGTAAGACATTATAAATGTTTTCTTCTGCTGGCTTGATCAAATCGCACAGGAATGTCTTCAGACGTTGCCGTTGCAGTCGCCATCATCTAGAACCGTATACACAATTTTAATTGCTCAAACAAGCTTTGGTCGCTTTCCGGTTCTCGTGATTCGCGCGCTTAGGTCAGATTGCACCAATCAGGAAAAGAAAAACAAAAAAAGGCGGTCGATTTTGATAAGCGACGACCAGGCTCGGAATCCGTGTCAGGCTCTCGTTAAGAACTTGACGAGAATATTGTGAATTAGAAAATTTTCTAAGTGAGTTAATTTGTTTCGTAATAAATGGGACACTGTGCGATAAAATTGTCTACCCCGCTAATTGTCACTTAAAAGAGTGATGAGGGCACGATAAGGCTCTTCGCCCCAGCACACGTGTGCGAATGTGTTGTCCCCTTCGGAGTCCTAACACGTTGTTGCCCCGCAGGCGCAGTGTAATCCGATTCAATTTAATCCAATGAAAGCGAGCTGCCGGGATGACGGCACTCGTGACGGATGAAAGCAACATTCTCTGGGAGTGCGCGGTCGTGTGCGAGCTGTTAAAATGTCGGAACGGAATTACACTGTTGTACCCCAATTCAATTTAGAGTAATTGGTTTCAATTGATCTCCCAGAGACGAGTGCGAATGCGGCTTTCTGTGCATGTGCGCGTCTGCAGCGAATAACACTTGGTGCGCCGCCGGAGTGAAAACGAATTGCTTCCTGGAAATAAAATCATGTATGATGGGCAGTGCGGCATCTGTTTTTAAAATTTGCATCCCACGTTTTGGTTGAGTTCTTCCTGTGTCAAATCTTCTGGTTAAATTTCCGTGAAAATCAGTAAACGTGGAAAATACAGTTTCCTTCATCTTATCACACCTCGCAACTGGGAAAGTTCCATGCCCAAAATGTGCGATCTATAGGCATTTCTACAATAGTTTCAAATGTCAATGAAATTCACTCATACAAGTCGGACTCGATTAACCGGAGAACCGGTTCGAATTAACTCGGTTAACCGAAATCGATAGAAATAAAAATTCTATATGGAAATTTCCAGAGACCATTTGAACATTATAATCATTATCAAAAACTATAGTGATTTTTGACCTTTCTAAAATGTTTTTTTCAATAAATTTTATGATGCACGAGAAAAGCGTCATTACCGCTGAGTGGATTAATCTGATTTTTTAAATAGGTAGCACTCTTATTCAGAACCGCAATGTTCATTGCTCAGCCGTATTTTAATAAAAAAAAAACATATACCAGTCGTTTGGTAAATAAAAAATCAGAGATGGAAATATGGGACACAGATTTTTTCCCAATTCACTAGATTCCGTGAATTGAGGTTCATGAATAAAAAGGTACCTACTCATGTTCTAAATTCTCTCCAAAGGATTTTTATTATAATTCATTTAAAAAATTCGATGATACTATTCATGAAAGAACAGAAAGAATCAAACATATTTTTATAGGGCGATGATACCCACCGTCAAGAACAAAAACCATCCACGTTGCTCCACACCATTTTCACATAGCATTTATGAATATACCTCGGTGGCGATCGACGATCCATTGAATCACGCGCATAAAAATTGCAATAATCGCACATATTTGCACTGCTGCAATTCCCAAATGCTCTGGCATTGGCGATGCCGCACTACAATTTGCGATAATATAAAGTTCATAAAATGCAAAACATACCGCCCAACTAGACTGTGAGTTTGTGCACCACCAGCTGCAGCGCCCCGAAGGAAGACCGAGATACCGAGGTGTTTAATTATTGAGAGCATTGTGTGACTGACATCATCGCGCTCAGTTCCAATTTGAGATGCTTCCGCTTAATGAGCACTTCGAAACACAAACAGCTAATGTAACGATTTAGCGATGTTTAAACAAATTGTTCGCTTTCTCTAAAGTGCGATGTGAAATGCGGTGTGGATGGTTAGTCGAACATGTGAAAAATTGGTGCACGCTTCCTCTCTTGCAATTTCATTGAAATCTTCTCTATTCTAAGATTTGCCAATGTGTGTGAGGAGGTGATAATTAAATTCAATGGTTAGAGGATGCAAGTATCTAGCTTGAGATAATCGGCGCATGCGTAATAACACGTTTTTGAATGAGCGATTTCAATGGCCCATGAACTAGATTACGTTGGGTTCAATCAAAGGGAATTGCCTATTTTTCGTGTATCAGTCCACTCGACATGGACATTAATTTACAATGTTCTGAAAACTCAGATATGAATAAGTACATTATACAGGGGTTAGGCAAAATGATTGAGATAGGCAAAATTTGGTCCAAATTCAAATCCTTATAACTTTTTGAAAAATTGATGAAATTAGACAAAACCAGAAGCATTCGACGGAAAATTTAGTCAAGATGTAGGAACATGCACGCTCACGAATACTGGCCACCGGACACCGGTGATGTTCCGGATTTTCGGAGGCCATGTCAAAAACACATTTTTTCTGCCGCTCGTATTTTTGTGTGGTTTGAAGTTACATCGATAAACACTATTTTCCTAGAAACTAGATCTTATTGAAAATTGAATGCGGGCTGTTGCGCTAAGATCCGTTGAAAAACATCCGAGATATGGCCATTTCAGTAAACCTGATTCCGGATACTATGGTCAATTATGTATATCCTTCCAATCACGTATGTATTATCCGGTACCATACCAATATTGGTATCAAACTTCAAGATTCTTCATAAAGATGCTTCAGGAACCATATTCAGGATGATCAGTTGCTCTGACCACTCTGTAGCAGGTTCAAGGTGCCCCGGGGGAAGTGGCCAATTTGAAAAACGTTCAGAACCCTATCAATATAAGTATCAAACTTCAAGATTTTTCATGAAGATGTTTCAGGAAGCATATTCAGGATGATCAGTTGCTCTGACCACTCTGTAGTAGGTTCAAGGTTGCCCGGGGGAAGTGGCCAATTTGAAAAACGTTTAGAACCCTATCAATATGGGTATCAAACTTCAAGATTCTTCATAAAGATGCTTCAGGAAGCATATTCAGGATGATCAGTTGCTCTGACCACTCTGTAGCAGGTTCAAGGTGCTCCGGGGGAAGTGGTCAATTTGAAAAACGTTCAGAACCCTATCAATACGGGTATCAAACTTCAAGATTCTTCATAAAGATGCTTCAGGAAGCATATTCAGGATGATCAGTTGCTCTGACCACTCTGTAGTAGGTTCAAGGTGCCCCGGGGGAAGTGGCCAATTTGAAAAACGTTCAGAACCCTATCAATATGGGTATCAAACTTCAAGATTTTTCATAAAGATGTTTCAGGAAGCATATTCAGGATGATCAGTTGCTCTGACCACTCTGTAGTAGGTTCCAGGTGCCCCGGGGGAAGTGGCCAATTTGAAAAACGTTCAGAACCCTATCAATACGGGTATCAAACTTCAAGATTTTTCATAAAGATGCTTCAGGAAGCATATTCAGGATGATCAGTTGCTCTGACCACTCTGTAGTAGGTTCAAGGTGCCCCGGGGGAAGTGGCCAATTTGAAAAACGTTCAGAACCCTATCAATATGGGTATCAAACTTCAAGATTCTTCATAAAGATGCTTCAGGAAGCATATTCAGGATGATCAGTTGCTCTGACCACTCTGTAGTAGGTTCAAGGTGCCCCGGGGGAAGTGGCCAATTTGAAAAACGTTCAGAACCCTATCAATATGGGTATCAAACTTCAAGATTTTTCATGAAGATGTTTCAGGAAGCATATTCAGGATGATCAGTTGCTCTGACCACTCTGTAGTAGGTTCAAGGTGCCCCGGGGGAAGTGGCCAATTTGAAAAACGTTCAGAACCCTATCAATATGGGTATCAAACTTCAAGATTTTTCATAAAGATGCTTCAGGAAGCATATTCAGGATGATCAGTTGCTCTGACCACTCTGTAGTAGGTTCAAGGTGCCCCGGGGGGAGTGGCCAATTTGAAAAACGTTCAGAACCCTATCAATATGGGTATCAAACTTCAAGATTTTTCATAAAGATGCTTCAGGAAGCATATTCAGGATGATCAGTTGCTCTGACCACACTGTAGCAGGTTCCAGGTGCCCCGGGGGAAGTGGCCAATTTGAAAAACGTTCAGAACCCTATCAATATGGGTATCAAACTTCAAGATATTTCGAGGTGATACTTTGAAATGCATTTTAGAACCAGCAGCTGGCATGACCACTCTGTAGTAAGTTCCAGGTGTCCTGGGGAAGTGGCCAATTTACAAAATGTTCGAAACCATATCAAAATGAGTATCAAAGTTTAAGGTTTTTCATGGAGATGCTTTTGGACTCTCCTATCGAATAGAGTTCGCCGCAGCACGAAGTTGACCATCTACAAAACGCTCATTAGACTAGTCTGCCTCTATGGCCACGAAAGTTGGATGTTGCTGGCGAAGAACCAACGCGCCCTTGGAGTTTCCGAATGAAAGGTGTTGCGGATCATCTATGGTGGGGTGCAGATGGAAGACAATGAAGGTGGTGGTGGAGGTCAATGAACCACGAGTTATAACTGTTAGGAGAACTACCCACACGGTACAATTTTGGCGGTTACGGTGGGCGATTGAGATAATACTTCGATAATAATCCGACCGGTACAAGAAGAAGAGGCGTGCAGCGGTCACGGTGGATCGACCAAGTGGAACGCGACCTGCGGATCTTTCGCAAAAATGAAAAACAGACGTCATATTCAGGATTTGTCATCATATCAACAAATACCTTGTCTTCCAAAATAATTTGATAATCGGCAGGCTTCACTTTGCCCTTAAGTGCCATAATAGGACCATGGCCATGTCAAGATATAGCACCCCACACAATTGCTAAGTCATGCTTGCGACCTGCTGCCATTGATGGCAGGCCATCTTACACTTGGTCGATCCACCGTGACCGCATCGCGCCTCTTCTTCTTGTACCGGTCGGATAATTATCGAGCACCATCTCAATCGGGTTGTCGTCTGGCATTCTGGCTACATGCCCGGCCCACCGTAACCGCCAAAATTGTACCGTGTGGTAGTTCTCCTAACAGTTACAACTCGTGGTTCATTGGCCTCCACCACCACCTCCAATGGCTTCCATCTGCACCCCACCATAAATAGTCCGCAACACCTTCCATTCGGAAACTCCAAGGGCGCGTTGGTCCTTCGCCAGCAACATCCAACTTTCGTGGCCATAAGGCCGACCAGTCTAATGAGCGTTTTGTAGGTGCTGCGGCGAACTCTATTCGACAGGACAGTCCAAAAGCATCACCATGAACAACCTTGAACTTTGATAATGAGTATTGAGTATTTGATATGGTTTCGAACATTTTGAAAATTGGTCACTTCCCCAAGACACCTGGAACCTACTACATAGAGTGGTTAGAGCAACTGATCATCCTGAATATGCTTTCTGAAGCATCTTCATGAAAAATCTTGAAGTTTGATACCCATATTGATAGGGTTCTGAACGTTTTTCAAATTGGCCACCTTTCCCGGGGCACCTGGAACCTACTACAGAGTGGTCAGGGCAACTGATCGTCCTGCATATGCTTCCTGAAGCATCTCCATGAAAAATCTTGAAGTTTGATACCAATGTTGATATGGTACCGGAAAATATATACGTGATTGGAAGGATATACATAATTGACCATAGTATCCGGAACCAGGTTTACTGAAATGGCCATATCTCGGATGTTTTTCAACGGATCTTAGTGCAACCGCCCGCATTCAATTTTCAATAAGATCTAGTTTCTAGAAAAATAGTGCTTATCGATGTAACTTCAAACCACACAAAAATACGAGCGGCAGAAAAAATGTGTTTTTGACATGGCCTCCGAAAATCCGGAACATCTCCGGTGTCCGGTGGCCAGTATTCGTGAGCGTGCATGTTCCTAAATCTTGACTAAATTTGCCGTCGAATGCTCCCGGTTTTGTCCAATTTCATCAATTTTTCAAAAAGTTATAAGGTTTTGAATTTGGGCCAAATTTTGCCTATCTCAATCATTTTGCCTAACCCCTGTATGTGATTTTTTTTTTGTAATATGTATTAGAGGTAACCACTTTCCTCGAACCTACGACCCTAAGAACATTTATTTCACAACTTTATATACAGGGCGTCTGCAAATTCCAAAGAATTTCCAAATAATTTCGGATACGAAAAATATGAAAAATTTCGGATGAAGTTCCATGAAAAGTATAATGATTTTTTTTATGGAAACTCAAAAGGTTTTTGATGGGGAATTCAAAACATTTCTGGTGGATAGTAATAGTAGTAAGATTCATTTTATTTAGAATAATTTTTGCAGTTTACAATAATCTTACATACTAAGTGTTTGGCCGACTAGGCCCTTCAACTTCAACTTTTTCTATAATTTTTTGAAAGTTATTTATTTTTTTAATGAAATTTAATTAAATCATGACAACTTAGAAGAGACATTAGTTTTTGGAATAAAAATTGGTTAACCTAACTACTATGTACACTAAATATTTACAATAAAAATTTGAGAACCTAGATTGGAACGAGCGCTCTAATCACTGGTTAGTCCGAGAAGGCGTAACGAACCCTAAACATTTCCTTGCACTCACCAGCGCTCTTGTAGGGGAGACTGGGTAGACTTGATCCCCTTTTCTGATTTCCGATGTATCACAGCCAAAAATAAATAAACATACGCGATTTCCACACAGACTCTCTAAAAATATAGTATTTAACTTTACTGATGTATGACAGTCCTTAAATTATTGTTGTTATTGATACACAATCGATTTTTTGGAGTGCTGTCAAAAATCAACTTTCTAAATTTTCGGGGGAAATTGATCCCTCTTCAAGAACTTGCTTTGATAAAATTAGAAAGGTGCCCTCAGATTTTTTAAATATTTTTTCTTCAAAATACGCAGATTTTTCGAATTGCTGTGCGTATACATGAACGATTTTTGTTATTAATTTCGACAGCACATGCAATTTTAAAATTTGGGGAGACTTGATCCCCTTTTTATGATATCTACGCAATAAATATTATTTCCTGCCAAAACTTCATCAAATCTATCAAATCTACAAAAAATTAGAAGCCTGAATGCAGAATTATAATTTTTAAAATTTTTTCGCCAAATTTTTGTATGGGTGACTAATGGGGGATCAAATGTCCCCATATTGAGGCAATAACTTCAAATCTAAATATCCTAAAACTTTGATGGAATGTTGACATTTTCATCAGTACAGATCATTGAGCATATTTATGGCTTTGTGCTGAGAGGAAACGAAAGCATTTGGTCATTGTTATGAAAAGTTGTTCAAATTTTGCGTGGCCAATAAAAAAATCTTTCGGAAGGTCAAAACATACAAACCGCCCTGCAGAATAAATAAGGTTGTCAATCCAAAAAATAACTCACCACATAAAGGTCATTTGTTTAGAGGATCTATACTAAAACATACGCTAGAACAAAACAACTTTAGTTCTCGATAAAACAGGGGCACGCATACCAGGAATGACAATATTATGAAACTAAGATGAACCTCCGATCTGTTTTCACAGGGTTCTAGTAGGTACTAATAATCCCCTTTCAGGAAAGCATGCGATCAAAATATTCTATCGGTGAAAATTTAAGAAAATTAGATTTCAAGATTTTGCAGGGGTTAGATATATAGGTTGAGATAAGAAAAAATTCTCGAAATTCAATTTAGCATAATTTTTCGTGAAATAACTTAGTGTTAACCAATTTGCTTGAAAAGGGTGGTATTCATCATCCCTATTATTATTATTGAAAATACGCCATACGTTGGACTATGGGCTTGAAAGTGATGGCCAAAAAAATAATGTATAGAAAAATTACTTTTTGGCATCTATACTCATCCGATGTACTCGAAACAAATTGCGTTCGACATGAAATTTTAAAATTCAAAAATAAGGACCTATTTACCTATTAGTGATATTTTGAACCTTTCTTGTTTGCTTTCTAACTCTTATACAAAGGCACGAGAACGGCATCATCACCGCTATGTGGAGAGCTTTACACATACCGAGACCCTGCAAATATATAATATTAGCTTTCGTATTTTGAAAACGATAACTACTAGAGCAAGAGGGAATACATTTAAAACACTTTAAAATCCAATACTTCCAACTGCAATGATCTATGGGTTGGGAAAGCTTTTCATATAATGGAAATAACCAGAAATAGCGACTCAACCATGTTCTACTAATATATATCCGTTCTACACATAATTGTCCCATGTACATACGAAATCCCAGCAAACATGGGACAGATATGCGTATGACGTATACGGCCGTAAATAACAACATGGTTGAGGTATTTATTATCCTTTCAACGCAATTCAGACCGATTTATTCACAGCAACTTTCATATAGATAAGATTAGATTTTCAGGACTGTAAAACTCATTGACTAATCATTATCAGTTGCCAGGTGCCATAGAAAAGTGAAATCAGTAATTGCCAAATTTGCTTACCAAATGAAAAAAATATAAGCAACAACGATCATAACATTTCTGTTGTGAATGCAACTTGTGTTTAAAAACATAAAATGGCATTCTTGTCAAATCTAGAATCGACTGATGGATAGTCAGATATAATTATTTTTTTGAAAATGCCTAAATAGTCATCGATTCGCATAACTATAAAGTTCAATATCCATATTAACATAATCCCGTTCCTTAGCAATTTGGTCATATTCCCTGAACCAATTGTCACAATTCCGGAGCACCGAAAAACTGTTACAGAGTGGCTATTGAATCTCACGCTCTAGAAAATCTCTACGTAGTCATCGTCTTAGGGGCAAGCCAAAGTAAATGTGATGCGACGCGACTCACATAAAAGAATAACAAGCACTATCAATGAGCTGTCAAATTGCACTGTCGCGTCGCATCGCTCATCGCGTTAGGGGCAAGCCAGAGTAAACGCGACGTGCGATGCGACGCGACGCGACAGTGCAATTTGACAGCCTGTTGATAATGATTGTTATTCTTTTACGTGAGTCCCGTCGCGTCGCATCGCTCTTCGCGTTTACTCTGGCTTGCCCCTTAAACAAAATCAAAAATACTATCTCAACCCATATTTGCATGGTTCCGATTGATTCCAAAACTAACCAATTCCCCAACATATTCTAAGAAAGTCAGTCCACATTAAGATCCTGAAAATCTCTATAATCATCGTCTTGAAAAACGACTTTCCATGATTTCGATTATCAATTCGTTCATATTCCCTTAATCAATTTCACGGAAAAGACCATATATCTGAGAATTCCTTGCGGATTATGGACATATAGCCCACATTGGACTAGTGCTAGTTCCTGAAGAAGGCATAAACAATATTCAAAGCTTACGTCTCAAATAATGAAAAACATCAGTTGAATAAATGCATTTTCCACCAACCTCGGAATTCCGGAATATCTCCGCTATCTTCAGACCGATAAGAACTTTCATCTGAGGTGAAATCTAGAAAACATTTAGCATCCAATGGTTTCATTTTTATCAAAAGTGAATTATTTTACGAAAAGTTATGCTAGTTTGAATTTCGACAATTTTCTTCCTATCTCCACCTTCATGTAAAATCTTAAAATCTAATTTTCTTAAATTTTCACCGATAGAATATTTTGATCGCATGCTTTCCTGAAAGGGGATGGTTAGTACTAGAACTCTGTGAAAACAGATCGGAGGTTCATCTTAGTTTCATAATATTGTCATTCCTGGTATGCGTGAGGGGGTGATCAAGTCTCCCCGGGGATCAAGTCTACCCACCTTCCCCTAATGTTTTGATCCCGACCAGACGGTAGACCTCAAAAGTTCGTGTCCTGGGAGGAGTGTTGAGGACCATCCTCAGGAATTTGTTTTGCACTCGTTGGAGTTTCAGATGATGAGTTTTAGCGCAGCTCTCCCAGACCGGCATGTCATATTCGATCACTGGGAGGATGGTTTGATTGTAGACAGCAAGCTTATTCTTCAGGGACAATGACGACCGACGATTGATCAAAGGGAACAGTAGCTTCAATAAAACGTTATACTTTGTCACCGTCTTGTCAACTTCATTTCAATTATTTAGTCTACATCTAAACAGATAACACTGAATCAACAATTTGACGCCACAAAACACGGTTCCAGGCCGCATCTCTCCATCCTCGAATACGCCCCACGCTCGCCAAGTCGTTTTGCACCTGGTCTGCCCATCTCGCTCGCTGTGCTCCACGCCGTCTCGTACCTGCCGGATCGAAGCGAACACCATCTTTGCAGGGTTGCTGTCCGACATTCTTGCAACATGTCCTGCCCATCGCACCCTTCCGGCTTTAGCTACCTTCTGGATACTGGGTTCGCCGTAGAGTTGGGCGAGCTCGTGGTTCATTCTTCGCCGCCACACTCCGTCTTCTTGCACACCGCCACACTCCGTCTTCTTGCATACCGCCAAAGATGGTCCTAAGCACCCGTCTCTCGAATACTCCGAGTGCTTGCAAGTCCTCATAGAGCATTGTCCATGTTTAGTGTCCGTAGAGGATGACCGGTCTTATCAGCGTCTTGTACATTCGTATTTCACGACTATTTAACATTGTTATCGGCCGTTAGCAAAGATCCAAGGTAGACGAATTCCTCGACCACCTCGAAGGTATCCCCGTCTATCGTAACACTGCTTGCCAGGTGGGCCCTGTCGCGCTCGGTTCCGCCCACAAGCATGTACTTTGTCTTCGATGCATTCACCACCAGTCCAACTTTTGTTGCTTCACGTTTCAGGCGGGTGTTCAGTTCTGTCACCTTTGGAAGCTTGTTGAAAATCTAAGTAAAACACATATTCATAACCCCACACTCACGCTGAGATTGAACAAGAGTAGCCGAAGCCAAACGTCAAGAACGAGACACAGAGTACACTGTGAAAAAACGCATAATGCGAATCCATATAGATAACATACACAAAGCACATTGTAAAAAACGCATAATGCGAATCCATATAGGTGACAATTTGTTGAAAACTAAGTAAAACACATATTCATAACCCTACTCTTATTTAACCTCACGATGAGGTTGAATAAGAGTATCCGATTATCTCGGAGAAGTAAAAAGTCAACTACGCCATAGCTCCAGTTAGCGCAGCGAGGGCTAAAATACTGTGAAGGGGGCCCTGGTGCTTCACAGGCTCCGTTTGCAGTTAGGTTCTTATTAGACCCCTCTAACCATTCATTCGTAGGCACGGTAAGCATAAAGCCGCATCACACCGAGAATTAGGGGTCACCTGTATGGTGGTTTTTTACCACTGGAACAGGTAATCTGTAATGTTATTCTTAGCCAGATAACCAGTTGCCGACACCACACGGCTATCTAGGCTGTTCGTGGAGAGAAGTTGACATTGACTTTACGTCAACTCTCAATGTGGCCGAACAACCACGAAACGCGAAACAGTTTGTTTGACACCTTCTTAACTTTCTACTATCATCGAGCCACCGCGAGAATATAGGCTCCGGTACCAGTCAAATGCCTACCCTTTACCTCCACACACCACATCTTCTGTGCTTGGTTTCCCCATCACGCCGTTGTAAACATGTCAGAACATGCACCCAAGAAGCCGTGAGTCTAGCCAACGACAACGAGTGATAAGCCACGCCCAGTTAGAGTTCTTTCTCAAAACCAGCACACGCAACACAGGCATCGTTGTCTACCTGCCAGCTATTTAAGCTCATTTCATACATGATACAGTCATGTATCATGTAAATCAAAACAACCCGCCATTCAATCCATAGGAGGAAGCCAGCAACAGCCTTTATAAAGGCTTTAGTTAATTAAGCCATAATTTTCCGTCGAGCTACCGGTCGTGCCCCGGCGTTCCTTCAACCGATGGTTCTGGTCAACCGAAAGGACATCTGTCCAGCCCAGTTTCGTGCCCAAACAATGATTAAACTTCGATTTTAATCAAAGATTATACATAACAGTTTGTAAATGTCGGGTTGAAGTGAACTTTTATTTCTTTTAGCGGACATACACTCTTAAACGTTGCAAATCAATAAAAAAAGGTGCTGGCACGCACGATACACGATTTCTAATATTTTGCAACATAACTTCCTTCATTTTTGGCGTAAATCATATTTAGACGTTTACAGCTCCAGTCTATTCGATATGCTGTGACTGCGTTATAATTTCAAGTGTGTAAATGATAACAGTTTGTGTTGATGGGGTCTGAAATATTTAATAAATTTTTCACCATTTTGATTGAATAACTATTATTTTGATTGAATGAAAAGCAAACTCATGAAAAATCCCCAGCATTAGTTGAACTTTCCTTAAATTTATTTTCAAAGGTTAAAAAAGATAGAAACGTAACTTGAGAACATTAAAAAGCTCATTGTTTTCAAACACTGATAAGCAACCATTGAACTCTTCCAACAAACCTCCTGCAGAGCTATAATCCCGAATCCACGGTCCTTGAGCATATCGGCGAGCACGGCATACAAAAAACAAGGCAGGCTCATCACGGTCAGGGATACCAGATTTGAAGACATGTCTTCAATTTGAAGACATTTGAATCTCTGCGAAGACATTTATTTCATGAAGACATTTTGAAGACTTTTTAAAATATTTGAAGACTTACCTTCTTATTTAAAGATACTTGAAGACAATCAATAAGCCAGCGAATAGAAAATATAATTTGATGATTAACTTATAAATTTTCTGACATCTATAAGCAGATCATATAAATATTTCAAAAGTTATTGCAAATTTTGCGCTGTCTTCGACTCCCATGCAAAAAATACTGTCCCACCAAAATATTCTCCCACCAGCTTTTTCATATATGGATGACGTTTCCACTGCAAGAAAGAGCTTTTTGGGGTGTGAAAAAGGTGCAAGAATGATGTTTTGGGCGTGTAAGCATTTGTTTTGGTGCTTCGACAAATTTACACGGTAGTCTATTCTTCGGTGAGAAAAGCAATATACATAATAAACTAATGTCTCGGGCTTAAAATTTCAAACGTAAAAACACATTTACACTAGCCGGTTGACAAGGTTGACAACTGCAACACATTTTAGTTATGTGCTGGTTAAAAAAAATCCCGATGTCAGCATTCGTTTAAATTTTCCTTGGTAGCGGTGGCGTTTTCGACGTGTCTGCTAAAAAGGTATTTCGATCATTGTATCAGAACGCAATGACCGATCTAATTTATCTCAAACGGCAAAAAAAGACAGAATTTTACTATGAGTTGTTGGGCTAGAACCATTTTTTTTTATACTTCATCTGATCCCAAAATACCCGTCGAGAAAGAGAATAAATTTTGAAGAACTCGATGAATTTTCTGTGGATTTTAGAAAAAAAATTCAATGATAATTCGTTTTAAAAAATTAATTCGTGTGAAATAATAGGAATTGAGTCCTACACTGCCGTAATCTGAAAAAGTGACGTATACGCCATTTTCCAAAAATGTTGTTAACGAGTACTACTCATCGAGCTGCAGAAAAATGGAAAACATGCATGTTGTAGAATGGCTGTTACGTCACTTTTCCAGATTACGGCTGCACAGCCCTACCTCGTTTATGTCTGCAAACGATAATGCATCGGTCAGGAATACTTGAACCGAATATATAAAAATTCTGTTAAAAGTCTAAATCAGTAAAAATAATATTTTTTTATTTAAGACATATTAAGGCAAATTTTGTTCTGTGCAACATTTCAGAACGAATGAACCATCAGCCCAAAACGTTAGGCCCATATTTTAACTGTCAAAGGTTGAGTCAAGTGCCCTGCGGTGTTTTGATAGTGCGTTTGAATCATATTATTCCGTACGTCAAACAAGGCCGAAAATGTCGAGGAAGCATTTTGCATCAATTTTTAAATTTCAAATTCATCAATGTTCCTTTTGACCTTTTGTCATAGATTCCTGGATCTGAACGCCCATCTCTAATCCTGAACGCGTTAGTTTTCCATTTGACTCAAAAATCGAAAGGAACATTGATGAATTTGAAATTTAAAAATTGATGCAAAATGCTTCCTCGACATTTTCGGCCTTGTTTGACGTACGGAATAATATGATTCAAACGCACTATCAAAACACCGCAGGGCACGTGGAATCTATGACAAAAGGTCGAAAGACAAAAGGTCGAAAGGACAAAAGGTCGAAAGACAAAAGGTCGAAAAGACAAAAGGTCGAAAGGACAAAAGGTCGAAAAGACAAAACGTCGAAAGGGACAAAAGGTCGAAAGGACAAAAGGTCGAAAGGCACAAAAGGTCGAAAAGGACAAAAGGTCGAAAAGGTCGGTCGAAAAAGACAAAAGGTCAAAAAGGACAAGAGGTCGAAAAGGACAAAAAGTCGAAAGGGGCAAAAGGACGATGAAGAACAAGTTTTGTTATCAACTTGGGTGTATTCCGAAAGAATTTATGAAATGCATTTAACTTCGAGTAGAAATGACACACTCATCACAACAATCAAAGTTGAAGAATGAGCAATTTTCAAAGAAGGAGTAATTACTATGAAACAATATTATGAATATCTAGATCAAAGGTTCCCAAATTGTGGGTCGCGACCCCCAGGGGGGTCGTGGGCTGTTCAGTGGTGGGTCGCGAAAGACAAATCTTAATTCATAATTTTGTTACTGTAAAGAAAATTATTTTGAGATTTTTAGTGGAATGTCTTCACTTGTCATAAGACGAGTTTGTACCATCCCATTAAATTCCACCACTTGATTGTACCTTGACAGATACGTATTTCGACCTCAACAGTAAGGTCGAAATACGTATCTGTCAAGGTACAATCAAGTGGTAGAATTAAACGGGATGGTACAAACTCGTCTTATGACAAATGATTTTGTTACTATTTTGTCCCACAAATCTATTCCATATATAGAATTGGGATCTATGTAAGGATTGGATGATTAAAGAACAACAAACCTGACGAGGTCAACGTTTTTTTTATACGATATTTGAGTAAGTAAAACGAAGTCCTATACAATCCAAATCTAAACCCCGAACCCAATCCAAAACCAATCCTAATCCAATTCGAATCTAATCTAAATCAAATCCAAATCTATTCAAAATCCTAATTCTATTCTAATTCAAATCCAATTAAATTCAAATCCAATCCTTATCAAATCGAAATCCAATCTGAAATTTCAAATCCAATCCAAATTCAATTCAAATCCCATCCAAATCCAATCCACATCCAATCCAAAAACTTGACGTAATTTTGACAAATACAATGATGGGATATAAAGCAATTTATTATGATTTGTCCAATCTAGCGCGATCTCATTTTTATCCAATTTCTCAAAATCAATGCATTTGGTACCTGATGGGTCGCAAGCAATATGGGATTCTGCTAGGTGGGTCGCATATCCAAAAGTTTGGGAACCTCTGGTCTAGATAGTTCTGTTAGAGATAAAAATATTGTTGATTTAGGAAATGAATAAAACTTGTATTGCGCGAGACAGAGTTGTCCTATACAGTTGGCAAAAAAGTTGCTCTTTTATTTGAAACAATTTTTAGCAATTAAATAAAAATTCATTAAATGAGTGCAAATAATAGATGAAAATCTTGGTTTTCTAAATGTCGCTTCGATCTGTCAAAATAGTGCACTGTCAAAATAGTGCACGTGTAATATTCGCCGGTGTATTTAATGTGCGGCGTGCACCATTTTGACAGATCGAAGTGACATTTAGAAAACTCAACATCCATCTATTAGTTGTACTCACTGAATGAATTTTATTTATTTGTTAGAAAGTGTGAAAAATGAAAGAGCAGAGTTTTTGGTAACTGTGTAGGGCAACTCTGGTGCTAGATTGACTCTTTCCTTTTTAGTTCGTTTTCCATTTCGATTCTTTGATCTTATTGATCTTAGGTTCTTTCGACCTTTTGTCCCGTTCGACGTTCTTTCTGTTTCGACCTTTTGTCCGGTTCGACATTTTGTCCTTTCGACCTTTTGTCCCTTTCGACCTTTTGTCCTTTTCGACCATTTGTCCCTTCGACCTTTTGTCTTTCGACGTTTTGTCTTTCGACCTTTTGTCCTTTCGACGTTTTGTCTTTCGACCTTTTGTCCCTAACCCCAGATCCAGAACCGGTCAAATGATCCGGATCTCTAAAGTGAGTGAATGATTCGTGGATCATTTTTTAAAAGATCCGGTTCACCAGATCAGCAAATTATTTGACCATTTGAAAGAAAATAATAAAATAAAAAGTTCATTCTTTGAAATCCATATGCTTGTCCATATACTTGCAGATATTTTAGCACAAATACTGAAAGAAAGTGTAAATCAACTCGTAACAGTTAGAAATATTAAATGTCGCTCTCGCAAATAATGGTACACATTAGAACTTAAAAATCTGAAAATATCAAGAGATAATGCATATAGTACAGCTAGTTCGAGTTGGGATGAGTCGGATTGGCAACATTATAAAATACTTAGAAATGAGTACTCATACTCAATTAGGAATGCAAAGGCTGAGTATACTCAGAGGAAAATAGACCAGAATAAAGAAAATAGTAAGCAACTGTGGAAAACGTTAAAAACATTATGGAGAAATAGGGAAAAGTCTGCGAACTGTATTAGCTTTGATGGGATAAACACGGAAGATAGTAGAGAAATTTGTGAAAACTTCAATACCTACTTCATTGATAGCGTTCATGATATTCATAACAGTATTGAAGATGTTGTTGATAATTTCAGCAATAATGATGTGCAATTACCTGTAAATTGGAGTGGATTTCGTCAAATAACGTTAGAAACGCTAATGCGTGCAATTGATAAAATAAGTAGCTCGTCGGGTATTGATAATGTGAATCTACAAGTACTGAAAGACTCATTAGAAGTAACTGGTGGACTTTTACTAGAAATTGTTAACGAATCTCTTCTCACTGGAGAGTTTCCGAGTGTTTGGAAGCAATCAATTGTTCTACCAATTCCAAAAGTAATGAGTACAACGAAAGCTGAAGAATACAGGCCAATTAATATGCTACCGATATATGAGAAGGTGTTGGAAATAATTGTAAAAGATCAACTGTTGGAATATCTAAATGATAGAAACATTTTGATTGAGGAGCAGTCCGGGTTCAGACAAATTCATTCCTGCGAATCAGCCCTAAACTTACTCTTGTATAAGTGGAAAAGAATGATTGAAGAAAAAAGACAATTATTGTATTGTTTTGGATCTTAAACGAGCATTCGAAACAATTTCTCGTCCTGTAATGGTAAATACTCTGCGTAAATACGGTATTGGAGGAAAAGTCCTTAGATGGTTTGAGACATATTTGTCGAATCGGACGCAAATTTGTAAATACAATGATGTAACTTCAGCCCCCAAATTAGTACCTTTAGGAGTACCTCAGGGCAGTGTTTTAGGGCCATTGCTTTTCATTCTGTACATCAATGATATGAAGCAATGTATTAAGTATTGCGATGTTAATCTCTTTGCTGATGATACGGTATTATTTATTGGTGAAAAAGATCCTTTGTTAGCAGTTGAAAAAATGAAAGATGATATTGTAACACTGACTAAATGGTTGAAATTCAAAAAGTTGAAACTGAATATACAAAAAACAAAATCAATGGTTGTAACCAACAAAAAACAAATAAACTATGACGAATTAAAGCTTTATATTGACGGAACAGAAATTGATAGAGTAACGGTATTTAAATATTTAGGTGTGCATATTGATCAGAGATTAAATTTTAAAGAGCATATAGATAATATTGTTAAAAAAGTAGCAAGAAAGTATGGTATGTTAGCTCGTCTGAGAAGTCAATTAACGTTTTGGAGTAAAATCTTTTTGTATAAGTCTCTAGTTGCACCGCATATGGATTACTGTTCGTCGGTTTTGTTTCTGGCTGGCGACACGCATCTCAAAAGGCTACAAAAACTGCAGAATAAGTTTATGAGATTCATTTTGAATTGCAATAGGTATACTCCAATCAATATTATGTTGGATGCACTACAATGGCAAACAGTCAAACAACGAATTACGTTTAATGTGCTGGTGCTAATTTTTAAACTAAAGAACAACCTCATGCCAGATTATTTAACAAACATTATTGTTAGAGGACGAAATTTACATCAGCATAGAACGAGGCAAATTGACGATTTACGTGTTGTACCATTTACAATGACGACAAATCAAAAGTCAATGTATTATAGAGGAATACGAATTTTTAATGAATTACCTTTAGATATAAAAAAATGCAAGAACTATTATTGAATTTAAAAGAAAGTGCTCTGAATTTGTAAAAACTATGTTTATGTTAAGGTGAAAACTGTATGAATTAATTCTAATTATCTGAAGATAAATAAATGAACTATTTTATGTTAACAAGAAAGGGTAAAGTTATTGTCAGTACGGTTCAAAAGTGTGAGCCAGAATGACGAAGGTTTCACTTTTTTGTATTCTCCTTACGTTTTGTTCTAAGGATCGGATCCGGTTGAAAGATCCGGATCATTAGAATGAATGACCCAGATCTGAGCCGTTCATCAAAGTGATCCGTTTTGTCCATCTCTATTCAGGATGATTAACTTCATCGTTCTCTGAATGAAATTGAATATCGATTCATCATTTTGGGACCCAAAAAATCGTGTAAAATAAAGAAAATTTCCCATTAATAGCCCGAGGAATTTCTTATAAAAATTCAAGAGAATTGAAATTGGAAATTCTCTTCAAATTATCTTGAAAATTTATCATAATCCCAGTATGGCAGTAAATCATCTGAATTCCTACAAAGAATTCACACAAGAAATTTGTCTAAATTTTCGTGGGATGTACTCCGGATTTGTATTTCAAAGTTAAGGGATGTCTCTTCGAATTTTCCATGTACCACATTTTTACGAAAATTTTCACCGGAAGTTATTTTCATTTTCTCAGAATTTTGTTTTTTAGTTTCCATAGAAAATTCTTACAAATGTCGACAAGAAATTCAAATTGTTCTGGAGTTAAATGGATATTTCTCAGAATGGCCACGGTAATTTTTTTTTTAATTTGTTCAGGAGAATATTCTGAAAAAAAACAGAGGAATTTCCTGAAAAAAAAATCCGTCAGAGTTTTTATTATAGACTTAGTAGAAAGTTCAGGGTAAACTCGTTACAGTTCCTTGTTGCATTATTCCTTGAATTCCTTTGATATTGTTTCAAGAAATATTTTTGGGCACTCTTCCAGTATTTTAACTGGGAATCCCTCTAAGAATTTCTCCAGTAAATACATCTCTGGAATTCTTTCTGAAATTTCCCATGAAACTCCTCCAGGAATTCGTCCAGCAATTCCTTCAGAAATTTTTCAGAAAATGTGTTTCCTTTGGAAGTACCTCTAGCAGCTCCTCCATAAGTTCGTCCAGAAATTTCTCCGTTAGATCCTCCAAGAATTCCGTCGGAAATTCCTCCAGTCGCTCCTTCAGAAATTCGTTAGTTTGTTTTTTTCACGACTTCCTCCAGCAGATCTTCCAGGAATTACTCTCGAAGCTCCTGCAGGCATTCGTTCGGAAATTCCTCCAAGAATCCTTTCGGAAGTTTCTCCAGGAATTCCTCTTGATGATGCTCCGAGAATGTTGCCGAAAGATTCTCGTATAATACCTCTTGAACTATACTCTGGAATTTCTCTGTTATTTCCTCCAGTAATTCTTTCGGAAATTCCTGTGTTTCCAATATTACTGTTTCCAATATTACTCAGGAAGTTCCTCTAAAAAGTTATCCAGAAGTTCCTCCGGAAGTTTCTTTAGACATTTCTTCAGAAACCCTTTCAGTAATTGCTCAGGAAAATCCTTCAGGAAGTCCTCAGGAAAATCCTTCAGGAATTCTTCAGAAAAATCCTTCAGTAATTCTTCCAGAAAACCCTCTGGAATTTCTCTTGTAATTCCTCCGGAAGTTCCATTAGCATTTCATCCGGAAGTTCTTTCAGAAATTTATCTGAAAGTTCCTTCAGAAAATCCTTTGGATGTTCCAACAGCAATTCCTCCGGAAATTCCCTCAGGGATTCCTTTAGAAAGTCTCCGAAAAATCCATCAGGAATTTATCCTGAAGTTTCTCCAGAAATTCTTCCGGAAATTTCTTCAGAAAATCTTATGGAAGTTTCTTCAGGTATTTCACGGAGATTTTTTTCCGAATCCCTAGAGGCAATTCTTCAAAAATAAATTCAGAAGAATTCCACAAGGTAGAAAAATCCGTTGGAATTATATTTAAAGACTCATTAGAAAATCCAAGGGAAAGTCATTTCCCTTACTCATGAAGATTTAAAAGAATATTCTCTTGAATTCTAACAATTTGAGTATTGAAAAATAAACGATACATAAAACAAGGAGATGATTGAAATTACAAACCTATTGGATTTTGAAATTTTTTCACTGATATTGAAGACATTTGAAGACATTTTAACTCGACTGTGAAGACATTTGAAAATATCCCCTGGAATCCCTGATCACGGTAAACATTCAGTTTGAATGTAAACATGTGACGTAAGTACTATCCTGAGATGAGGTACGACATCTCACTGTCCCTTTTTGAAACCATTTGCCTGTCAGAAAAGACCAGTTTCTATTGGGCGATTTGACAGACGCCGGCAAGCGAAACGTTGCTTTATTTTGCAGGTGGGCACTTTGTTATTGATTTCGTGGTGTTGCTAGTAGTCGGGGATTTTTCTACTTCAGATTTGAAAGTAATAATTTAACATGAACAATTTTTTTCATTGCCAATTTGAACGCGAAATGGAATTAAAATTGTTTTCATCATTCTAACTATGCAGCAACTGAATAATACAGTTCAACTGCTCAGCATTAGGTAATTATTGATATAAATTAATTCCTTTTGGTAATTTTTAGTTGGTGAAAAACAGATGGTCGCACTGGAACTGCCCGTCGCGTGGAGCGAGGATAAATTATGAGAAGGCACTCAGCTCCGAGTTGTCTTATCTCATATCAGGTACTATCTTCGTACAAGCTGAACCGAGACGATGCTCTATAGGGTCTCAGCATGCTTACTTTTGTACTCTAACATGTTGCGATAAAATATGCGTCATTTTTGAAGTGTCATTTTTCTTACGAGCCTACCTTGTTGTCTGTATACCGTGATCGGCGAGTATGCGTGTGCTCCCGATGGACTTGAGCGATTTGAAGATCCACGAACCGAGTTTCCAATCGCTGCAGCTATAGTCCCTTTTCGTCGCAGTGGTCTTCGCCGATGGTTCCGGTCCGTACTCTCTTGTTGATTATTCGTTGCGTAGGTGTTTTTAAAGGCTGGCTTGCAGGGCCTGACACCAAACTCCCTAATTTTTCGGAGATCCATTCTTCCTTATTTTCGGTGTACCATGTGTGTGGTATGAATTGTTAGTTTATTATTCTCTTTTGGAAGTGTGTCTCACTTAGAGTCCTTCGCTGGCACTCGGACGATGATCAGCCGCTCCTAACATGGAGAACAGACTCTCAGTAAGATTTGCACCTCCGGAGAGGAGCACACCCCCCTTCTCTGTCAGCATACGACCATAGTTCTATTCGGGGTTGATTAGCCAATCTTCCCTAAGGTTGCTCTATCCCGGCCAGCGCCACGAGGAGGTGGGGATAGGAGTTGCTGGGTAAGAGGCTAAGGACCGCGAGATGGGGTCTTTTTTATTCCTTCAGGTATGCGAAGTACCAATGGTACGCTTTACCATTTGCCGTGCCAGAGTAAATTACTTTGCTTAGGTCAATTTGACGATATTCTGCCCAATTGGGTACCTTTGAAGCTTGTATAAAAACTGATTTTAATTCGAATATATGTATGAATCTGGAAGACATATTTCGAACTTGTCATTAAATCATTTCAAATTCAATACATCTTCAAAGTTAACATAAACAACTACCAACTGCATAGATTGTATCACTATGTAATGGCATTTTGTAAATTGTGGCGTTTTTGTATTTAATGCCATTATTTATATTGCCATCATATTTTAAAAGTGAAATGAAATCAGTATCAGATACTGGATGCCGCCAGTCAAGGGTTATTTTAACCACGCCGTTGCTCACATGGGTCACGATTACACATGACGTCACTTCACACGAATTGTCTCCATGTGCGTCGTCATGTCATTTGTGATTAGCTTAGGTATTATTCTCCAATCCAAAGAACAGCATGAAAACGACTATACTATGTAGTGTTTTAATAGTACTGATAACCATTCGACTAGAATCACATACGATTTGTTTAATGTAACGCAATATAAGCATTTTCCTTTTAAAATACACGCACCACGCACGTTTATGATCTAATAGCACTGATTTTCAGTTCCTACTATCAACCCTTAGTTCAAAACTGTTGCAAATATTTCTAAAGCAAATTCTCATCCAGTCTTAACATTTCATTCACACAATGCATAGAAACAAATAGGCAGAATCCAGTCACCATTCAAGTTCACAGAGCGCCATTTTTTATGTGTCCAAACGTCTTATCAACAGTGCTGACTGTAGCTAGTTATCAAGACATATTTCCGAGAAACATAAAATGCGGTCAGCTTAAATAAAAATCTCCCTCTAAATTCGCTCATTTGCACACGTTACATAATACATAATTCACAGTGAAAATAAAGAGCTGGAACTGATTTTGTGTAACGTCCGTTTTGTCGCTGATAGTGGAAACAGCTTTTTAAACAAAGATCATCTATGCGGTTACTTGCAAACTATGTAGGTGAACCTATTTTTTTTTTGGTTAAAAACGTTCAGAATTTACGACATATGAGTCCAGAATAGAACTGAATGTTATCAACTGACCGGGTGTTATCATCAACTAGTTTCACACCACGCTGTTCATTGAATAAAAAGTTAATGGGTATTTAGGACAGCGCAACATACGCTCCAGTTACCAAGCTGCGTCATTGATTTCCGGTGAGATTTATTACCCAATCCAAAATATATACTACATGACAGTAATTGATTGAACTGTTGACCGTATGATCCGGCCTAAAGATTGTATACGTGATTCGACTTCAGATGGGAAATTTGTCTTCCACGCATCTATCTAACATGATAAATCAATTTATAAACACATTTGGTACGGATATGCCGCAAAACTAAGATAAACAGCAAGCATCAAAGGCTACCCACCCAATAATGTTTATCGCACGTAACACATGGAAACTATTATTTGCACTTCGATATTTGGTCATTGGCATTCGGAACCAGTTGGCAGATCAGCGCTTTGCGAACGTTTAAGCCCAAATCAATCCGTCGAGTAAATGTAAGAGATTAATCACCATCGTGTTACAATCGTGCAAATCTTCGGAAAACCACAAGCGCGGCGGGTGGTGACCATCCAGACTTGTCTAATGTGGTTCACAGATGTCATCGACTATGGCGACGAGGCGATCGCTGATGATCGGTTCCATCAACCCCACCGGAGTGCAGTAGAAATGACATAACTATTAGCAATTGGGCTTGGTTTTGCGAGCAGAACGCATTGCGCTCGCATTTTGATTAGACTAGTTTTCGTTACGCAAATCATGTGTGAAAATTGCTATTCTTAAAATAGTTTAGATGTTTTTTTTTATTAATCTCTGAACATATATGTAAACCACGCTGTTTTGATAATTTTAAATTTATTCATTTAAATATCAAAAGCTTTTTTTTTTTGTTTTCTATCTTTATATGCCTTTGAATTATCAGAAAAAATATGCCTTTTCCATTGAGCTTTTCCCACAATTTGGCTGACAATGTTCGATAATGATTATGTTACTAGAACAGTAAATTCCTCGCGCCAGTCTAATGTCGCTGCAAGCTGATACGTGCACGGCATTGCTGCGGGGGCGACCAGCCTGGAAATTGCAAGTCTGGATATCGTAGATGATGACAATAACACGCTGGTTGCAGGCTGAATGCTTGCCTGCACCGGCCGATCCGGCACGGCAACCGGGCCGTTAGGAACTATGTCATCGCTTTCGGTCGATTTTGTGGAGCGCACAGAATAAGGAAATCACATGTTTGATTTTATAAATACACACGCGCTTGGAGTTCTTCGCTGGTCGGAAAGATGATGACGACGCCGCGATATGGATGATGTGATGATGGAAGCAGCATCTACACAAGGAGTGTGTTCTATGGAGAAAAGTGCATTCGCTGAACTATGATATACGAAAGAGCGAACGATGCACATTTTGATGGGACTGAACCGACAGCCGGGTGGAAATCAGTTTTGATCGCGCTGCGATGATGACATTCCATAAATGACCGACGGTTGGCTGGTCGTCTAATTGTTCAATTTGTGCTACATTTGTCAAACGGTGATAAGGGCCAAGATTTTATTTGACTTGGGGCTAGTAACTTGGCTTGTAATTATCTAAGACCGCCGGATTGCCGCATTCGAATGTTTCATGCGGTGTAGATTCGATCACTGTTTAGTGGGAGTATGTATGCGCTCAAATGTACAATTACGCGTCGAAGTCGTACATCGAAACTCAACATTGAGAGGCTGCGAACACTGAACTGGATTAGCCCAACCGCAGATCGCATGTCACGCCAAGTATTGCTTGGAAAATTTGTCGACTTTCTTCTCCCAGAACTTCTCCGGAACATCCAGGTTGGACTTGCAGACGAAAAACTCCAGATCTGCTTGGCGTCCGCTCTAATATAGGTACGCCTCGTCATCCATTGCGATGAATTTCGGCTGCATGAATTGCCCACGGTACCCCTTGCTGGTGCGGGATTTGGCCACCGTATTCTGTTTATCGTTTCTTAGCTTGAAGACGTAAAGTCTGGCCCGCTACATTGTCGCAAGACGAACCAGACGGAAAAATTCACCCTCATGGCCACGTCCCGAATCGAATAGTTTGAATGGCACTTGAAATTATTATTCATCTTCCTTGCGTTCAAAGGGTTGATCGCCTTCGTTTTTTTACTGCCAGGCCGCTAAGTTATCTGAATCTCTTGAAACGATTTTACCACACGGGGTACGATCTAATTGACGATTCCCAAATGTTCCACGATCAACCTGTGGGACTGGTCTGCATTTTCCAAGTTCGCGCCTCTATTTCCTGTTGCGAAGCACTTATTGCTTGTAAGCCATCTTGATAATCACATGGTTATAAAATAGATAGATTGTGACAAAATTTGGACATATGTTTTCATCTTGATCCAGATAGCCCTTCTCCGTTAATAACAGATACAGGCAAGATGAATACAGTAGTAGGTGCTCCAACCTGTCAAGTTTGTGGAAGAGAAGACGGCGGGGGTGAAAAATTCATTTTCAGTGCAAAAAGAAAACAAACCGGCTGGCTCTCCCATACTAAAATCCAAGATGTCTGAATCGTGAATTTGGCAGATTGGAACACCTAGTGGTGTATTCATCTTGGATACAGGCATCTGGAGGTAGGCTCAGGGGGCATGTTTCCCTTCAATTTAGGAGATTCGTGCCATCGCTTTCACAGGGGACTTTTCAATACGCTAAAGGCAAAACACAGAGTAGACTGTAAAAAACCTATTAATGTGAATAGTTGATTTTGTGTGAATTTGAGATAAATTTAATCATTTTGCGCAGAAAAACTATTTGAAGGTCCGAAAACGATCACATTCGATCCAGTAACATTAATGATTCCATTGAATCAGCAACATGCATGAAGTCAATGGTGAAAAAACAAAGCGAAGATGCTGAATCCCTACCCCAACATGTGCGACATCTGGATTTGGTTCTAAACTGTAAACAACAGTGTAAATTCTCTACCACCTTTTTGTTATGGCGAGGCAATTTTTATGCACACTTTTGTTTTCGATATTTTAACAAAATTAAACACTCAATCATGCAGCATTATAACGATGTGGTATGCTTGAGATACCTGCTTGATTATAGGGACTCGAAAAAGAATTTATTTGCAGTAACTAACCGAATATAAAAATGTTCGCATTAACGATTGCGCCCTAACACCTAAGCTTCGATGCAGAGTACACGCGCTTTGTTCGCCAGTGACAGGCGTATGAGGCCCTTGGGTTAAGCTTCAAACGAAGATAAGTATTTGAAATGGGCTCACTAATCTAACAGCATACATATCGTGTTTGTAGCTATTAATAGGAAATTTATCGGGATATAGGCTCCCGAATCAGTTCTTTATCATGACATATTGCTCACGGTATGCTACATATCGTGAATGTATACAGAAATGATACGTGAAAGATTTTTCATTCTCTTTTGAATTAAATCCTTGGTCGAGACATTCCAATGATAATGGCGACTGACTTAGTTCGAAGTTGAATTTTATATATCCAAGTAATTCCATCAGTTCCACTAAACTACCTATAGGCCGAAGACTATCCTGGCCATTATCAACTCACTCCAGTGCGTAAATTCACAACAAGTAAGTTCGGAGTTTTTTTTTGTCGAGAATGCGTGCACTACTGGATCAAGTAGATGCTGGCGTAGGTTTATTGAACTCAACAATTTATGAAAATCTTTTACTCTTTACAATTAAATAACATATGAAACATATGAATTTATATTATATATGAAGGTTATAAAGGCTTAAGAAATTCATTGAAAATAATCGTGTACCCATGCCAAGACTGGTACTACTACTACTGGTAGCTAAGCGAGTCACTTTTTAGTGACTTGGTCACTTTTTTCGGGTCAGTCACTAAAAAGTCTTTTTTTCGACCTCACGTCACTAAAGTCACTTTTTCTCGGAAAAAGTCACTATTTTCAACAAAATTATTGACTAAGATTCGTTGATAGCATCGTCACGCAAAGAAAAACAAAATTTGAAACATTTAAAGCTTTATCCGTCTGAAGATGCTTTATTCATGACGGATATGAAATGACGCATTTATAAACAAAATATCACTTAGTACTTAGGCTACAAGCCTAAATGCTGTTCGCAACTTCTTAGTGACTTCAAATTCGCTCTGAATCTCAATGTTCTTATTAGATTTTTAACAGCGATTGATTCAAGGGGTTTTGTGTCACAGTGATGCAATGGGATAGATTGTTATTTTGAATATTCACAAGGCTAATAGCAGACCCTGCTTATTTTAAAACCTTGTTTAAAAATTATTACTCTACACCTTTTCAATAAAACTCTGATATTTTTAACTCAAGCCTACACAATCTTCTATATAATAAAAATGAGTTGAGATTTCCTTTCTGACGATTTAACTCGCGATTTGCAAGATTTTTTCCCTAATCGATTCGTTTTGAGATTCGCAAGGTTTCTATATACAAAAACCCGGATTAATCCACCTAGCGGTGATGGTGCCTTTCTCGTTCGTTCAAAAGGTTTGGAAAAATCTAAAATAACACCAATATGTGGATCTTATTTTTCATTTTTGTTTATATGCATAAAAAAAATTCTCGCCAAACGCAATTTGTTGCAAACAAATCGGATGAGCATAAGAGCAAAAAATGGCATTTTATTTTGTAGTTTTAAAATTAGTATTTTCGCCATAACTTTTGACCCAATTGTACGATCCGGCCAAGTTTCTATAGGAAACAATGGGACAAGATTCTGCGTCGAATGCAATCTGATGCGAGAGACTTGAAAAGCACACATATTGCACATCAATCACAGTAACTTATATATGACCGGATTCAGTCAAAATATGGTTGCTACAACCAGATTTGTTGAACTTGTGTTGCTTGGGGAATGGATGAAGTGTAAGTGCTAAAAAAGTGAGCTAGACTTTTTTAACTCTTTTTCACAATAAATAGTAATTTTACCATAACTTCTAAGCCCATAGTCCGATCTGGCCAATTTTCAATAAGAATCAATGAGACATTCTGCGTCGAATGCAATTTAATGCGAGCAAATCGGTTGAGGAAAAGTACCTGAAAAATGAGTGACATTTTTTTAGCGATTTTTCCATAAAAAACCCAGATTAATCCACCTAGCGGTGATGGTGCCTTTCTCGTTCGTTCAAAAGGTTTAGAAAAATCTCAAATAACACCAATATGTGGATTGGTCTTATTTTTCATATTTGTTTATATGCATAAAAAAAATTCTCGCCAAACGCAATTTGTTGCAAACAAATCAGATGAGCATAAGAGCAAAAAATGGCATTTTATTTTGTAGTTTTAAAATTAGTATTTTCGCCATAACTTTTGACCCAATTGTACGATCCGGCCAAGTTACTATAGGAAACAATGGGACAAGATTCTGCGTCGAATGTAATCTGTTGCGAGCGACCTGAGAAGCACACATATTGCACATCAATCACAGTAGCTTATATATGACCGGATTCAGTCAAAATATGGTTACTGCAACCAGATTTGTTGAACGTGTGTTGCTAGAAATAGATGAAGTCTAAGGGCTAAAAAAGTGAGCTAGACTTTTTTGAACTCTTTTTCACAATAAATAGTAATTTTACCATAACTTCTAAGCCCATAATCCGATCTGGCCAATTTTCAATAGGAATCAATGAGACATTCTGCGTCGAATGCAATTTAATGCGAGCAAATCGGTAGAGAAAAAAGAACCTGAAAAATGAATGACATTTTTTTAGCGATTTTTCCATAAAAAAATGGTAAAATTTTCGATCCCATAGTCCGATATGGCCAATTTTCAATAGGAAACAACGGGACAGGATTCTACGTCGAATGCAACTTCTTGTGAGCAAATCGGTTAAGGATAAGTGCCCGAAAAATGAGTGACATTTCTTACGCGATTTTTTCGTATGAATTTGTATTTTGGCCATAACTTTCGATCCCATAGTCCGATTTGGCCAATTTCGAATAGGAAACAATGGGACAGAATTCTGCGTCGAATGCAATTTGTTGCAAGTAAATCGGTTGAGGAAAAGTGCCCGAAAAATGAGTGACATTTTTCACGCGATTTTTTCGTATGAATTTGTATTTTGGCCATAACTTTCGATCCCATAGTCCGATCTGGCCAATTTCAAATAGGCAATAATGGGACAGGATTCTGCGTCGAATGCAACTTGTTGCAAGCAAATCGGTTAAGGATAAGTGCCCGAAAAAAGAGTGACATTTTTTACGCGATTTTTTCGTATGAATTTGTATTTTGGCCATAACTTTCGATCCCATAGTCCGATTTGGCCAATTTCGAATAGGAAACAATGGGACAGGATTCTACGTCGAATGCAACTTGTTGCAAGTAAATCGGTTAAGGAAAAGTGCCCGAAAAATGAGTGACATTTTTCACGCGATTTTTTCGTATGAATTTGTATTTTGACCATAACTTTCGATCCCATAGTCAATCTGGCCAATTTCAAATAGAAAACAATCGGACAGGATTCTACGTCGAATGCAACTTGTTGCAAGTAAATCGGTTGAGGGTAAGTGCCCGAAAAATGAGTGACATTTTTTACGCGATTTTTTCGTATGAATTTGTATTTTGGCCATAACTTTCGATCCCATAGTCCGATCTGGCCAATTTCAAATAGGAAACAATAAGATAGGATTCCGCGTCGAATGCAATTTGTTGCAAGTAAATCGGTTGAGGATAAGTGCCCGAAAAATGAGTGACATTTTTTACGCGATTTTTTCGTATGAATTTGTATTTTGGCCATAACTTTCGATCCCATAGTCCGATCTGGCCAATTTTAAATAGGAAACAATGGGACAGGATTCTGCGTCGAATGCAACCTGTTGCGAGAAAATCGGTTGAGAATAAGGGCCCAAAAAATGAGTGACATTTTTCACGCGATTTTTTCGTATGAATTTGTATTTTGACCATAACTTTCGATCCCATAGTCCGATTTGGCCAATTTCGAATAGGAAACAATGGGACAGGATTCTGCGTCGAATGCAACTTGTTGCGAGCAAATCGGTTAAGGATAAGTGCCCGAAAAATAAGTGACATTTTTTACGCGATTTTTTCGTATGTATTTGTATTTTGGCCATAACCTTCGATCCCATAGTCCGATCTGGCCAATTTCAAATAGGAAACAATGGGACAGGATTCTACGTCGAATGCAACTTGTTGCAAGTAAATCGGTTGAGGGTAAGTGCCCGAAAAATGAGTGACATTTTTGAGTAGTTTTGCACACACACACACACACACACACACACACACACACACACACAGGGGCAGCAGGGACTTTGTCCAAGGGCTTGACGACCCCTCCCCATGGCCACTGCGAGTTAGGGGGCCTGTCTAGAACGTGGTGGGGTTTGACAGTGGGCTCTGTTGAACCTCTATAAAAAGCTGCATGTGTTTGCAAGCAGGCCCTATCACAGCGACCGTGCGCCGCTCAAAGCACACAAGCCCAACAGGTGTGCCAACCGGCACATCAGGATTCATGCCAGTAAGATCCTGATTATGGTATACTGGTCACGGCTAGAGATGGGCAAAACGGATCACTTTGTTGAGCGGATCAGATCTGACTCATTCAGTCTAATGATCCGGATCTTTCATGCGGATCGGATCTTTGGATCAAAACGTAGGGAGAATGCAAAATGGTGAAACGGTTGTCATTCAGGACCACAGTCTGACCCGTACAGACAATATTTTCATTCAGATCTCACTCACAAGCATATACATAACATGTCTAGTGAACCTACAATAAACTTTTTATTTTGTCATTTTCTTACAAAAGGTTAGATAATTTGTAGATCTGGTGATCCGGATCTTTCAAAAAGTGAGCTTCGAATCATTCATTCACTTCAAAGATCCGGATCATTTCAACGGTTCCGGATCTGAACGCCCATCTCTAGTCACGGCAAACGACATTGGACTATTCTCGGTTTTTGGATAGGATTAGGCGTATATGGGCTGACAGTCGAGCTATTCTGTTTCCTGAGTAAAAAAGAGTGACATCTTTTTGAAATGGCAAGCAGGCTAATGGTTCGTCTGCCTCCGTCCCGGTAAACAACCTGGCAGGCCTCCGGTAACGCTCAACACTTGTCACCTATACCGGTGGGTAGTAGGTTCAGATGCACCATTCCTGATTTACGCCGATCCGGCTCTGAACACGGTGTTATAAGGCACCGGAGTCAACCCTTGCATGGACCTCACTGTTTACAAAGGCACACATGGGATCACAAGAGGCGACTATCTACAACAGGTAGAGATAACGGCCCGGAGGGGGGACCCTTTTTACATGGAAACAAATTCTACAATCAACGAAGGAGCAGGCGGTGCGAATGTTTTCGCAAAGAGTGGGAGGCTGCAGCGATCTCCAGTGATGGCGCAGGCAGCAGTAGCAAGTACCAGCAGTATAGCCAAGGCTGCTGAGAACCAGGCAGGCCAACAGGAGCTAGGATCCGGAAATAGGGTGTCCACCCCAAAATCGGAAAGAAGTGCTATTCAGGAGGATCTACAATTTGGGAGGTCCAACCTGATGGAGGTGCAGAAGCGAGTCAACGAACTCTATGACTTCGTGAAGGACAAGCACAATGTTCACACGAAGATCAAGCTTCTAGTGACGAGCATCAAGTCCGCCGTTAAATCTGCTGAGCACGAACAGAACGCGCTCAAAAGAAGAGCGGAAGCAGCTGAAAAAGCACTGAAAGATGCAGCGGAGCATACAACAGTCGAGGCACTGCAAACACCAATGAGCTCCCGAAATACTCGCACGGAGAAGCGAAGCAGGGACTCTCCAGGAGAGCAGGAAATCCCGAAGAAGCAGCGGAACGTGCAAGATAGTGCTAGCGTACTGAAGGAAGGCGTCAAGAACGGTGATTGGCAAACCGTGGAAAGTCAGCGAGAGAAGAGAAAGAAGCAGAAGGAGTTCGTGGAAAAGAAGAAGGAGCAGAAGAAGAAAGAAAAACATCGCTCTTCTCGTGAGCGGGTCAAGGGGGACGCCTTGATAGTCGAAGTGAGCGACAAGACGACATACGCAGCGATATTACGGAAGGTGAGAGAAGACCCGGTGCTCAAGGACTTGGGTGAAAAAGTGGTGAGGACTAGGCGTACTCAGAAGGGGACATTGCTGTTCGACCTGAAGCAGGACCCCACGGTCAAGAGCTCGGCCTTCCGGGAGCTCATTGCCAATTCCTTAGGTAGTGAAGGAAACGTAAGGGCTTTAACGCAGGAGGCCGTGGTCGAATGCAGAGACCTGGACGAGATCACTACGATAGACGAACTGAGGGATGCACTGATCTCACAATGCATGCTGGGCGAAGTTCAGATGACCATTCGGTTGAGGAAAGCGTACGGTGGTACACAAATAGCAGCGATACGACTACCGGTAGATGCCGCCAACAAAATGGTGGAGTTGGCCAAGGTGAAGGTCGGATGGTCTATGTGTCCGTTGAGACTCACCCCTCGAATCACCAAACAGATGGAGCGATGCTTCAAATGTATGGCATTTGGACACCAGGCGCGAAACTGCAGTGGCCCAGACAGATCCGGTCTTTGTAGGAAATGTGGTGGAGAAGGACACGTTGCTAGGGACTGCACGAAGCAACCAAGATGCCTGCTCTGCAAACCGGAGGATGGAAACGACCACATGACGGGTGGCTTCCAATGCCCTGCCTACAAGAAGGCGATGGCGGGCCGAGATTAATGGAGATCATCCAGTTGAATCTCAACCATTGCGACACCGCACAGCAGCTGTTGTGGCAGTCGACAACAGAAGCAATGTGTGACGTGGCAATTATTGCTGAGCCGTACCGGATTCCTTCTGATAACGGCAACTGGGTGGCGGATGCTACGGGGATTGCGGCTATCCATGTGATGGGCAGATTTCCTATCCAAGAGGTGGTAGACAGTTCAAGCGAGGGTTTCGTAATCGCCAAAATTAACGGGATCTTTGTGTAGCTGTTACGCACCCCAAGGTGGACTTTGGAGCAGTATAACCGGATGCTGGACTCACTCACGGAGAAGCTGATCGGCCGAAATCCAGTGATCATCGGAGGCGATTTCAATGCTTGGGCAGTGGATTGGGGAAGCAGACTGACTAACGCCAGAGGTTACAATTTGCTGGAGGCGCTGGCTAAGCTGGAAGTAAGATTGTGCAACGAAGGTACCGTTAGTACATTCCGCAGAGATGGCAGGGTGTCCATCATCGATGTCACGTTCTGCAGTCCGTCGATGGCGAGGAACATGAACTGGAGAGTTTGTGAAGAATATACCCATAGCGATCACCAGGCGATCCGATATAGTGTTGGAACGCGAACGCCGACGGTACGACGGGAGACAAGGTCTAGTTGGCGAAGATGGAAGACAAAGGACTTCGATAAGGATCTTTTTATCGAAGCACTTCGAGTGAACAGCGACGCTACAAACCTTGACGCAGACCAACTGACGGAAACGCTAGCGAGGGCTTGCGATGCGACGATGCCGAGGAAATTGGAGCCAACGAATAGCCGACGGCCAAGTTACTGGTGGAACGAAAATCTTGCCAACCTTCGCGCTGCCTGTCTCAGAGCTAGGAGACACGTTCAGAGGGCACGGTCTGAAATGGTCAGAGAGGAGCGAAAGATAGTTTTCCGTGAAGCTAGAGCGGCTTTCAAACGGGCGATCCAAATCAGCAAGTCTAACTGCTTCAAGGAGTTGTGCCGGGAAGCTGACGCTGATCCTTGGGGTAACGCTTATCGAGTTGTGACAAAGAAGATCAGGGGTCCAGCGACGCCAGCCGAAATGTGTCCGGACAAGCTGAAGATCATCGTGGACGGTCTTTTCCCGCAGCATGGTTCTACGACTTGGCCGCGTACGCCGTACGAAGATGAAGACCGAGTAACCGCTGCAGGTATGCAAGTCACCAATGACGAGCTATTATCAGTGGCGAAAGGTTTGAAGTTGAAAAAAGCTCCGGGTCCGGATGGAATTCCAAACGTTGCTCTAAAATCCGCGATTTTGGCGTTCCCGGATCTGTTCAGGATGGTGCTGCAGAAGTGTTTAGTAGACGGTAATTTTCCGGACAAGTGGAAGATCCAGAAACTGGTGCTGCTGCCGAAACCAGGAAAACCGCCCGGGAATCCAGCATCGTATAGGCCCATATGTCTGCTGGATACATTAGGGAAGCTTCTGGAAAGGGTTATCGTTAACAGGCTTACACAGTTCACGGAGGGTGAGACTGGCTTATCGGAAAAACAGTTCGGATTCCGTAAAGGCAGATCGACTGTGGATGCAATCAGGACAGTCATTGAAGATGCAGAGAGGGCGTCCAAGAAGAAGAGGAGCGGCAATCGGTTCTGCGCGGTAGCGACGATTGACGTCAAAAACGCGTTCAATAGTGCCAGCTGGGAGGCCATCGCCGCAGCGCTGCATGGAATGCGAATCCCCGACTTCCTGTGTAAGATCCTTAGGAGCTACTTCCTGAACCGGATTCTGGTTTACGACACGAACTCGGGGCAGAAGTCGATCAGGGTTACGGCGGGCGTTCCACAAGGGTCCATACTAGGCCCGACGTTATGGAATGTGATGTACAACGGGGTGCTGATGCTGAAGTTGCCCAAAGGTGTAAAGATTTACGGATTCGCGGATGATGTCGTCCTAACGATAACCGGTGAGTCACTGGAGGAGGTGGAAATGCTGGTGGCGGAAGCGACCGACGCTGTAGAAACCTGGATGAATGGAGTCAAGCTGCAGCTGGCTCATCACAAAACGGAAGTGATGCTGGTCAGCAACTGCAAAGTAATCCAGCGGATGCAGATTACCATCGGAGGGCACGACATCCCGTCGGTGCGGACTCTGAGACATCTAGGTGTGATGATTGATGACCGGTTGAACTTCAACACCCACGTGGACTATTCCTGTGAAAAGGCGGCTCAAATGATCAGTGCGTTAGCAAGGATCATGCCGAACGTCGGCGGTCCGAAAGGCAGCAGTAGGCGTCTTATTGCGTCAGTATCATCCTCGATACTAAGGTACGGAGTTCCAGCCTGGGGAGCTGCGCTCAAGACGAAACGTAACCGGAGGAAGCTGAATAGCGTGTTTCGTCTAATGGCCATTCGAGTCGCGAGTGCGTACCGAACTATTTCGTCGGAGGCAGTTTGCGTTATCGCAGGGATGATTCCAGTCTGCATAACCCTAGCAGAGGACATCGAGTGCTACCAACGGAGGGATACCAGAAATGTGAGGAAGGCGGTGAGACTGGACTCTATGGTGAAGTGGCAGCAGGAGTGGGACAATGCGGATAATGGAAGGTGGACCCATCGGCTCATCCCCAATGTGTCGACGTGGGTGAACAGGGAGCATGGTGAGGTGAACTTTACCTCACACAGTTCCTGTCCGGACACGGCTGTTTCCGCCAATATTTGCACCGGTGTGGCCATGCGTCATCGCCATTCTGCCCGGCGTGTATCGACGTAGAGGAGACTCCAGAGCACGTGATATTCGACTGCCCGAGGTTTGCGGAGGCACGTAGGAGAATGCCTGCCATAAGGGCGGACAACATCGCAGAGCGAATGTGTCACGATGAAGGTACGTGGCATGCGGTAACCAGAGTCGTGACACAAATAATGTCAGAGCTGCAGCGTCGATGGAGAAGGGACCAGCAAGTAAGCGTCGGTTTGGAGCAAAATCCAGCACAGTGAGCAGTGTTGGGTCTCGAGTCGTCGGGGCGCCAGCGAACCGGAAGTCTTCTGCCAACCGGAATCGTCGGACCGACCTCGGCACTCGAACCGTCAACCTGCTGAAGAAAGAAGAAAGAAGAAGAAAGTGCTTCGGGTATGTAGGGCACCGCCAGTGCGGACGTTATCCACCACCGGAACTGTCGGACCACCTCTGCAACCCGAAGACGAAGTCGGCGCAATGCGCGAAAGCGTCCCCTGCGATAGCCGCCGGTAGTCGGGGCACCATCAGTGCGGAAGTTTCCTTCACCGGAACTGGTGGACCACCCTCGACGCCGGGGAAGTCAGGAGGATTCGAGTGAGGAAGTTTGTGGCACAACCGCCGAGGATCGAGACAACGTAGCAGTGGATCTCAGCAAGCCAGTCGGCGAACTAGCCTAAGCTAGGGGCCGGAATTTTAGAAGAAGTGCATGAGCACAGCCCCCCCCGAAGTAGTCGCAGCATCCAGTGGTCCCGGGGGGATCGAGGCAAGGAGGATAAGGGACCCGGTTTATCCGGGAGGCACATTTTTAGCAGGTCGGGAGGAGCCCATCCCTGTTCGCCTTCGAGCATAGTGTGTGTGCTCGAGGTGTCTGTCGCGCAGATTTTTGATGGCCTTTAACCCTTGTAAAAAAAAAAAAAAAGCACACACACACACACACACACACACACACACACACACACACACACACACACACACACACACACACACACACAGACATCACCTCAATTCGTCGAACTGAGTAGATTGGTATATAACACTATGGGTCTCCGGGCCTTCTATAAAAAGTTAGTTTTTGGAGCGATCATATAGCCTTTACCGTATACTTAGTATACGAAAAAGGCAAAAGTTGGTGAATTTAACTGGGAAATGTAAAAAAATCATTAGAACACAATGTTGGGTCAGCTGTTGAGAAAAACAAAAGCAAAAAATGATCTAGAGTGCGTTGCTGCAAATAGTTCATTGTGACATTTGCTACACCCGGGCAAAGCTGGGTTTCTTTCGCTAGTTTTAAATACATTACCTGTTGTTCCGGGGAAATCATCAGTGAGCGATGGCTTGGGCTAATCCTCATTAGTGCGTACCCAAAACTAACAAGCTTTTCAGTTTTTTCTATAACATTCATGTTTTACTCACAAACATATATATTTTGAAACAAAAGATTTTTTTAAATCAAATTGGAAAAATTTGAATCACTGCTTGATACTGCTCATAGAAAGATTTATTTCATATACTTTCCGCAAGGAGCAAAATAAATAGTCACTCGAAATCTGTACCGATAAATACTTAAAAAAATTCCAAAATATAATCCGATGACAATTTAGACATTCGAGACTGCATCAACTTGAATAAAAAAATAGAAAAAAAAAATGATTTAAAAAAAATATTATTTTGAGTTTGACTCACCGATTGATAACTCATACTTCTTGTTAAGGCTTTTCGAAATTCTAAACAAATTATTGAGGTTTCGAAATGATTATTGGGTCTCTGATTTATAAATCTTGTGAGTCAAATTAAATCTATGTCGAAAAATTATTTAAATAAATTTACATCATAAAAAAGTGCAATTTTTACAATCAAGCGAAAATGATCGCAGCTTACACTATTTCTAGACCAACATTTGAAATTTATTCCTTCTGATTCTTTGTCCACATATATAGCTGTATATGTAGACGAAGAATCAGAAGGAATAAATTTTGGTTGTTACGCCTTTTTCAAATGTTGGTCTAGATTTATACTATGCGTAGGTATAATAATTTATCTAGGTTCTTATTGCTAGGTACTTATCGAAATACGTATCTGTCAAGATACAATTAAGTGGTGGAATTCAATGGGATTGTATAAACTCGTCTTATGACAAGTGAAGACATTCCACTAAAAAGCTCAAAATAATTTTCTTATAAACAAGCGAAGATTTTCTGAATATGTTCAAACCCATATAAAACATCATTGCACCTTATTTTGTATGACTTGCCTCAAATTGTGTTTTTCCAGTTGAAGAAGGGGCGGAATATTAAAAACAGCTAAAAATAAAGCTAAATCATCAGATTTAATTTGTCATCAAACGAACTATTCCATTTAATTTCATCACTTTGCAAACATTGTACTTAACTCGACTTAGGAGACTAATGACGTCAGTATCGTCATTACTGTTGAGGTCGTAATACCTTGTAAAGAATGCAAAGTAATTGAATTACATAATTCATTACATTCCACTAAATAAGCACACAACTTTCTTTCATCGGATTTGTTGAATAATGTTTTGGCAATTCAGTTTTTGCAGAATTTATTGCCCCTTCAAATTGGTATTTACAGCGGCGGCTCTCAACCTTTTCCTTGAGAGGTACCTCTTCGAACTATTGCATTAATTGAGGTACCCCCTCTTAAAAGCAGGCTTTCTTTTGATAAGAGGCTTCTGAGCCTCATGGGCTTACGAGCCTGCTGAAAGGAGGCTTCTGAACCTATTGGAAAGAAGCTTCTGAGCCTTGGAAGCAGGCTTCCGGGCTTCTTGAAAGAAGGCTTCCAGGCCTCTTGAAGGAGGCTTCCAGGCCCCTTGAAAGGATGCTTCCAGACTCCTTGAAAGGATGCTTCCAGACTCCTTGAAAGGAGGTTTCCGAGCCTATTGGAAAGAAGCTTCTGAGCCTCTTAAAAGTAGGCTTCTGAGCCTCTTGAAAGGATGCTTCCGACTCTCTTGAAAGGAGCTTTCCGAGCCTTTTGAAAACAACCTTCCGAGCCTCTTGAAAGAAGCCTTCCGAGCTTTTTGAAAGAAGGCTTTCGACCCTCTTGAAAGGAGGCCTTCAAGCTGCTTGGAAGAAGGCTTTCAAGAAGCGTAAAAAGATGGTTTTAATCCTTTTGAGACGAAGCTACCAAGCTTTTCTGAAAAAAGCCTTTATGCCTCTCAAACGGAGTCCGAACCTTCAAGTAGACCCCAAACGAAGGAAATAGTTTGACAAACTCTTTATTATTGAAGAATAAGATTGATGGTGTGAGTGCGAACTCCCCTGCCCACAGGAATCGACGACAGTTGAGTATTGGTTACATCGCTATTTGATTTGTAGTAGCTCAAGAAAAACATAAATTTTTCTTCAGCTACGGACGGCTAATCAGTGGAAATACTGAAGAAAAGTTTGATGAAAGGTTTTATGAGAAAAGTATTGTCAATATAGATCTCGTCTGGGGTCTGCTTACAACTCAAAATTTTAGTTCAAAAGCATATCTTAACATATTATTCAACAAAACTTTCTCGAGCTCAGCCCAGCCCATCTACTAGATCAACCAAGGGTTTTGTAAAGTTTTCCACGTCAGGATATACCCTACCCGGTCCACTAGGCTTATGCAAATTACATCAAACAATACGACTTCCAGGCTATTCAAGAGAATCAAAAAGGGCTGTAATTGCTTGTACAAGTAAATATTGAATGCATATAAGCTGTCTTACATAATTCATAAGTTGCCCAAGCAGCACAAGTCAATCGAAAACTTTATTAGCAACTTTATTGTGACTGAATCTGGTTACATGTAAGTTGCTTCAATTTATGTAAAACATGTATACTACTATAAGGGATTATTGAATAGGTCAAATGATCCGAGCTTCAGGACGTTTTGAAGAACCAAAATGGATCTGTAATACAGTTAGACATCGAGATCCAATACAGGGTATACCCAACAAACATTGGTAGTGAGTAAAACGCTTATATAACCAAAAATAGTCTTCTCCAGCTGAAAAACTAGCTTATTCAGCTAAACTCTTTGTGGGTATCGAGATGAGGTACATTTCGAAAGGACCATCAGGAATTCTTCAAAAGGACCATCAGAGTTACCGAGAAAATATTTTAGTATGGCATTTTTCGCTCTCACGAGTCGATATCGAGGCTTACAATATCGACTCATGGATCTATCACTGTAGCTTATAAAAGAAATGAGTAAAATCCTACCAGCTCAATGGAACTGCTGGGACGATCAGTGATGCACGGATTCAGGACTCGGTTATTTGGGTAGATCACATGCTCTGAACTCCAGGACGTTTTGGAGAACCAAAAAGGCCTGTAGTAGCTTATAAAAGTAAAAACTTATATTCTATCGGCTCAATACACCTGCTGGGATGTTCAGTCGTGCACAGATATATCTTTCAGGACTCGGTTGGTCGGGTAGATCACATGTTTTGAACTCCAGGACGTTTTGGAAACCGTTTAACATTTATCCAACATTCGATCAATTTATGTCCTATGATCACAAAGATATTTTTGGACATATATCTCAGCTTGTGACATTTTATTTCTAGACATATTTTCTGATATATCTGAGGATATGTACTCCAGAACAGTTCAGACGGCCTAGGACATCCAAAAAATATCCTAATTCTTTTTATGCTAGTTTTGCCAAGATCCAGTGCAAAAATCCAAATTTGTAAATCTCCGTAAAAAAAAAGTCGTCCTGAAAGGATTAAAATAAAACATGACAAAGAGCTGACACTCAGTACATTTTACTGCATAAAAAATCCTATTGGCATTACATCCCACTACTGGGACATTGCCGCCTCGCTGCTTAGTGTTCATTTAGCACTTCTACAAATACTAACCGCGAGGTTCCTAAGCCAAGTTAACATTTTTGCATTCGTATATCATGAGGCTAACACGATGATAGTTTTATGCCCAGGGAAATCGAGACAATTTCCAAACCAATAATTGCCTAGACCGGCACCGGGAATCGAACCCAGCCACCATCAGCATGGTTTTGCTTTATAGCTGCACATCTTACCGATAGGCTAAGGAGGGCCCCATGGAATACTTTGGTGTTAAAACAGGAATGTCCCCTTCCACGGGTTTTCCCGGAGCAACGTCAGATTCTAGCAGAGACTACTTTTGTCAGGCATTCTCTCTCATTTGATAGAAATCATGAAGCATGAGATATTTTGGTGTGAATCTCTTTCGACGAGTTCCCCGTAAACAACTCCTAGCTTCCGGAGTCGTTGGCCCTACACAGTCTCTTGTGTTCAGGTTTTTGGCGAATTGTGCAGTACATGGCGAGTTCGTTGCACCAAACATCTTCACGCCAATTACGTACACCAGAAAATCTTCTAGTGCACTTTTGTTGAACAAGAACCAAGCACGTTTGTTCACCTTCCGAAACATCATCTGCAAATACATCTCTCTGATGACGCCTCCCATCCTCTTTTGAATCGCTTCCCTGCGATGATGTTCAACCACCGCTGCCTGGTCTTGAATCTCACTTGTTAACCCATAGATTGTACGTCCATCTCAGATTGGACTTTTGACTGCTATCAGTTCGTTGTGCCGACCGATCGTAGATTCGATGGGAACATAAATAGCCTTCAAACCGATCAGGATTTCCGGAACACCTCGATGAACGTCGTAGCCAGGTAAAACTGACATCTGACATCGCGATGATCGTCTGTGATAGTTGGAGGCTGTCCACGATTCGTGCAGATTTTGTTCCGAAAGTGGAGGAGTGGATGGAAGGTGTCATGTGTCCCATCTACAAAAAGGGCGATAGGATGGATTGTAGAAAGTACCAAAAACAATCACATTACTGTATAAGTTACTCCGCCAAATTTCATGTCACCGACTAACACCAATTGCTTGAGAGCACATGCAGTAGTACCAGGCGGGATTCATGGGCGAACGGATTACCACAGACCCAGTATTCGCCGTACGTCAGGTACTGCTGAAATGGCGCGAATACAACATACCCACATCATCTATTCATCGACTTCAAAGCGGCATATAATACAATCGATCGGGACCAGTTATGATAACTAATGCACGAACATGGATTTCCTGATAAACGGATACGGTTGATTACGGTCTTTCGTGCCTGCTATTAAACATCGCATTGAAGAAAGTAATACAAAGGGCAGGAATTGACACAAGTTGTACGATTTTCACGAAGTCCGTTCAGCTATTTGATTTTTCCGGCGACAATGATATTATGGCACGAAGCTTTGAGAAAGTGAAAGAAACCAACATCAGACTGGAGAGGGAAGCCAAACGGATCGGACTTGTCATCAATACGTCGAAGACGAAGAATATGATAGGAAGAGGCTCAAGAGAGGGCAATGTTAGCCATCAACCACGAGTTTGTATCGGTGGTGACAAAATTAAGGTGGTTGAAGAATTCGTGCTCTGTCAGATACAGCCAACATAGGTTTTACCCGAGCAACACACTTGTTATAGAGGAGTTTCTTTAACTCAAATACGACCGAATTGAGTCACATAAGAGTTGCTGCAACCAAATCTGGCAGAACTGTGCTACTAGGGTACTTACTAATTGCTTCCCACCTATCAGCTTGCCGAAGCCTCCGGAACGCCTGGCAGTTTTGGGTCCTATGGTCGACTCGGTGATTTTTTTTCCCTCTAGAGCAAGCCTACCGACTGACTCGCTCGCCATCTACTCCAGCACTGTGCGTATTCGGAAACCTTGATCCATTGTCACTGCAGTCGAATAACAATATTGAGTGATTTCGAGATCACCACAACGTCCTTGACGATTCTAGTTAAAAAGTGGGCCATAGTTCGGATGATGACGGCTCAAGCCTTTCGCCGATAACGTACCCATTTCAGGTGATTTTTTTTTTTTTAATTTTTGTTATCGTGTTTAGCCATTCTAGCTGAGTACTAACTAAAAAATTTTCCCGTCAGCTCCTGAATCAATTGATGATGTACTTCTGTTAGCCTGTACATCAAAAGCAAAGTTTTGCAGAACCAATGAGCTCTCTTCAACGTTTTGGATGTTCAAAACTTCATGTAGGTTCTTCGAATGACTGGCTGGTTTGCATTTGCGGGGTCTGCCTTTTCCAGGTATGGTTTCCCGACTTGAATTTGTCTAGCTTTTGATTCCTGGTTATTACAAAATTTCCATAACCGCTCCCTTGTCCTTCAACATTTCCGTCTGGGTAACTTGCAGTAATATTGACTTCACCCGATTCTGTCTCCATTTCCGCTGTTCCAGTCGATTAACTTTATCGGCACCTCTTTCAGAACAGAATGTTACTTCTGATGGGCCTCTTTTTCTTCCAACTCCTTTTCCAATAGCTCATTTTCGAATGCCAACTCTATTTGGCTTGTTTCCTCCTCGGGCTTCTTTACGCAAAAGTAATATCTTATGCTGGCGCTCGATCCGTTTCATGTATAGCAGTTTCTCCAACTCCATGGCCTGTCCTTCTCGAGTTTCTCTAACTCCGGAATAGCCATCCACATAGTTTAGGCACCACGACACGTATCTTACCTCCCCAGACCATCTTTGGCAATGATTGCAGAACACGATCTCCTTTTTGGCGCGGAAAAGGATGCCGCAAAGGAATAAATAAGTGTATCACGCTTGTTACTCATATCAGAAATATATCTAGCTTAAATAAAAACACAAAACAAAATCAATTTTTTATGCATATTTGAGATCTAGGAATGGCTTTCAGTCTGCATATTATTTTATATGAATTAATTCAATGGCGAACGTAGATAATTGTGGTCAAATTCAAACAAGGACAAGTGCTACAATATAAGAAACAGAATCAAATTTATAATCAATATCATTATTCTCGCCTAAATTCCAATTACAATTATCGCAGCTTATAGCAAAACAATGTTCGTCACTACAGCAGAATCTGATAAAATTATTAAATTGGCTACAAAATCTTCCACTGCTTGTTATTAGCGACTTATTTTAAAAAATAAAGGTCATTGAGATAAAACCTTATTCAGCAGGATTCGAAAACTGAAGAAAAGGGGCTTAGACAACTTAAAAATTAAAATAACTTCTTATGCTACTATGATTATAGTCCATACTAACAGTGGGAATAAGTGCTTCCAAAAGTAAATCGTCTCCAGGAAAAACAATTTAAAACTCATGCCGAGTAATTTAATAGCCAGCAATCAAAAATAACTCAGACAGAAACAAAAATCGAATTTTACGATGCTGAGCGTTACCTCACAAGCAACTGAAATGAAAATTCTCTTTATTTTTACTGCGTTTAATGTGCACTCCGGTTCCATTTACTCATTACTCAACCCCCAGTCCCAAACTGAACTGGCAAAGGGCGTCAGGAACATTAGCTCCCCAGAGTTGGCGCAACAAACATTCATTCATGAGCTCATACGGTGGAAAGAATGCGTCTGACGTTCCGAAATCTCGAAAGCGTGAAGCGAATGTTCCCCATCCGGCATGGGTTCTGAATATGCGAACGCAATATTTGACACGCCCATCTGGAAGTGATTTTTGCGAACGGTCATCATTTCTGCCCAAAGGTGAAGACATGGCTGTCCAGATACATGGAAGTCGTAAAATCCCACCTCGTAGCTAATCGGGAAATGAGCACACTGGAAACGTGTGTTACATCTGGGAGGTGAACAGTTAACCTGGAACCGTTCGGATTGAGTAGATTTGATTAGAGCTTTCCAAAGAACTTCATCCACAGGGTCCTCAAAAGCATTGTTTCTTCCTTCATTGTTTTTTCTTCTAATTCTTATGTTATGATTCTAATTCTTATGTTATACGACGTGCAGCTCGACACTTTCATTGAGAAAGTTGTTCATTGCAGCTCGTAAATCCACAGAACAATCTTATCTCTGAAGAAGGGCTTGACCTTTACGCAATAATCCTTTCATATTTATACGCTCGTACGTCAGATTGAAACCAGATCCGCCGGCGCTTTATCTCCCAATGACTTTATTGAAGAGCCGTGTCCAATTGTGCCTCTTCCGGCCCTATCCAACTACCGCACTAAACCCCCACCTAACCAGGTACTGCAAAACTCAATATTTTTGGATTCAATATTGAATAGAGTAGTGTAGGGTAAACGATTTATTCTATTCAAATGTTTGTATTGAAAAGCTAAGAAACATTATTCTGAATGGCAGAAGCTTTCACAGTTTTTATAGCACAACTGTTCCATGTAAAATATTTGTTATTGAACAATTATGTATGCAGAACGATCAAAAAGCCGTTAAATCGCTTACCATAGTAAATAAATATATGTATTAATTTATATTTTTTGCAATATGATTCATTCGACTTATTTTCAACTTTTTCCCCATATTACCCTTTTGTACTGAACGAAAAGTTCAATTACTTCACGCTTCTCTCCGATTCGAATGCATTCACTGCATTTCGTGGTGTACACAATGGCTCGATGGTAATCATAATCATTAGCCAAAAAGCATTTTCCTTGCTCTCTCATTCGAACAAGCGGAAGGCAAAATGGGGAAAATTCGTGGCGGGTTTAAGCAAATTGAAAACGCTAATATGTGCATTCAAAATATGCTACTCGTGACGTCGCGCTTTGACTTGCATCGTTCACGGATTTGCGGCATAATGCAGCGCATAACACTTTCTGCTTCTTGTTCCTTTATTTTTTGTGCTGTTCCTCCCTTCGAACACCAACATTTGCGAACCAGAAAAGTTTGCTGGCAAGCAGCATCGCCACATAAGAGAACGGTGCCGGCATCCATCGTGGCTGGCATCGCTGATAAATTGCATCTCATCGGGACTTCGGATGCCGATGGGCCAATGGCGAAACCTGTTTCTCCGAGGGCACTACTGGCTGACTGACTTCGCTGAAGGACAGGGCCAAAGTATCACGAGGTATGCCCTCGGGATAATGCAACCTCACACTTCGTACAGGAAGTTCTGATATTACGCGAATAATATGTTCACAACTTTCATTCGAATTGGTTTTTCTTAAAAACTTTCAAGAAAGCAAAGGAAACAGGCTTTTTAATAACAACAAGGTTCCAACCATTAAACACATTACACTTTACACATCTGAGCTTTTATAGAAGAACTCAAATAAATCTTAGTACTGTAGGCACTGTGCTTTTTATAACCCACCATGAGTCTCCATAATTTATCGTGACTAAACTTAGCCGAGCGGTAAGAGGCACTATTCTTAAGAATAAGCCCCTTTTGAGTAGTGAAGGGGGTGGAAAATAAAAAATAAATATAAAAATGAATAAAATTAAACCTCTGATAAATTACAGCTTTGTTGAAGAATATTCTGAAAACACATGTTTATTTTAACATTATTATCGTCCTCAAATTGGCATTTTCTGCCGAACAAAACATAAACATTTTCAATTCACTGTGATGTTTGTGGAATATTATAATGTTCCACGTAATGACAATATCCACTGTATATCCCATAAAAATGGTCTACATGGTTGAAGATAACGACGCCAGCCAATGTTATTTTTCGGGTTTTATATTTCGCACGGATGTTCGCTGCAGTTTATGAAGCTCCTCTAGTTGGTGAGTTTCATCTTTTATTTCTTCGACATTTTTCGCAGTTCCGCTTCAAAGTCGGTCAATTCTGACCCAAATGAACTGATCTCGTCCAGTTATATATTCGATTTTATTTTGGCTAGAACATTGGTTCACATTATTTCACATTTTTTGACTTATAGAACAGAATAGTTCAGCCCATATTGTTACAGGGTGTGGGGTTAGTCATATTCTTCATAATTACTTTATTCAAAAAGATATTGAACATGTGTTATAGAAACGCGTTCCCAAATTGTATGAAAAATAGAAAAATAGACAATTTTGTGTGCGCTTGGTGCGAATACGCAGAACCCCGGCCAAATTATTTATTTGCTATATATTTAAGCATATGTATGTGTATTTTCAACAGTTTTTTTTATCTTTTCAGGTGAGTGAACTTATGAAAATTAGAAAAGCTCGAGTTGAAGAATTCGTAAGTAATTGAATATGAGCATGAGCAGGATAACCGTACAATTCGTAGTTGCTACTCCGTGATTGACTAGAACTTGCGAAATTGCACAGGGAACCAATTGAATGGAGCTTGGGTTTTAGCTATCATTCTCAATGTGCAAATTTCGGAAATTCAATGCATTTAACTAAGTCAATTACGGCGCCGGCCACGTCCTTACGGTCATCAAGGGAAGGAAGGATTATTAGTTCAACTCTCGTTGCTACTAGAGACCGAGTATACCTCTGCATCTCCACGATAGTCTTAGGATAGGATATTGTGTTAGTATGAAGGGATATATTATCTGGATTCACCTCGGTAAGTGATGCGATCTATGGGATAGGAATATATGAATGAGAATCAGAAGTACTAGAGATATGACAAAATATTGAAGTGAATTCTAATAGGATGCAATTTTCACAATTAGAGTTTTAATGCTATGCCACACACACGTCTATCATACCACCGCTACCCGTACAACAACCTCATACATTCGTACCTGTGTGAAGCCTGCACGAGAATAGCGGCCGTATATAACATTCGTATGCGGTACAAATGAATACCAATCTATTTTTACATTTTATTTACTGCTACTAAGTAACAGGCAGCTTTTTATAACAATTCTATATTTAGAATCATACTTGCTAGCAATGAGAATTTGATTTGCAAAGAGATTGAGTTATATGATTAATGAAATTATCTAATAGGAAATTAGAAAGGGCCAGGGATCAAACCCTTAATCTCCTGCTTATGAGGCAGAAGCAGTGACACAAGGCCACCAAGCACCTCTTCGAGTTGAAGAATTCGTAAGTAATTGAATATATATACAAACCAACGTAACTACGAGATGTCCTTTCAGTGAGACAGCCCAGAGAATTTGAAACGATCCGAGTTTTTTTTATCAACAACACTATACAAGTTCAAGTTGCTGTTCTCAAAGAACGCAAGTGATTTTATTTTGTTGCTATCAATATTTTAAGAACCTCAATTTCCAATGTCTCCCAAACAACTTAGAAAGTTTAATAAGCATAAATTCAAAACAAGAGGTGTGCGAGAATAGCACAGAAGAGTTTTCCAATACAATTCTAATAAAGAATTTTAAAAAAAATGTATCTCGAGAAAATTTCAAAAATAAATCTGAGAAAATTCTAAAAAAACTTCCCGAGAAAACTCCGAAGAATTAAAAAAAAAATCCCTCATAAATCCATTGGCGTAACTAACAAAAAATTCTAGGGGGGGGGCTAATTTTTGCCGTAGGATTACGTCCTTTGCGAAGATAGGGAGGTATTTCTGTATATTCAAATTTGAGACCTTCACGAAATGTAACGATTTTCGAGATTTTGGTATCAATCGATCGACGAACTCTTTATGATTTTCCCCAACTACAGTCGTGATTCGCTGGTTGGGATTTTAATACTTGGGTCACTTTCTAGTTGGGCCTCCGCTGGTTGGGTCATGGCCCAACTTAAAAGCAACCGTACGTCAAAATTCAATGTAAACACGGAAAACGGGATTGGGCGTCACTGGACATCATTTGTGATGCTCAAGTCGAAATACACGTGTTCAAATGGCTGTCAGTTGGCCCAACTAAAAAACCGAATTAGTTAGTTGGGTCGAGGTCGTGCGCCAACCAGCGAATCGCGACTGTATTAAAAACAATGGATTAGAATGCGCTGGCCGTCGCCGAAAGTAGCAGTACTGAAGAGAAATATCCACGTTATGCTCAGACTATCGTTTCGCTTCTACTAGTGATTATAAAACCGCTTTGTGAAAAGAAAATCTGTTCTTCTTAGGCGTCGATTGCGGTCTCGGGATATTATCAGTGGCGGTGCTGAACTTTTATTCTTAGCGTCTTAGCGGAAAATCATCGAGTGGCCGTCGGACAGCGGCAGCAGTGAGTTTTTAACCCAAGTTTCAGATTAACGTTTGATGAATCGAAAACGAGTGATTCGAAAAACGCATTGTGGATTGAAAATCGACTAACCAGCATTTTATGAAAAGAAAGGGTTGATAGCAAACAATGTCTGTCATTGGAAAGGCGCATTGTCGGTTCGTTTCTGAACCATCATTTCACAGGAGGTTGAGTGTAAGTGACGAATTTGCTGTCGTCAGATTCCAGAAAAACTTTATGCGATTAGAAAGACATATGAGCTTACCTAACAAGCATTGGAGGCTGATAAAGAGCTTATTTCGCCACAATTTGTCTTGTTCAGCTAAAAAACTAGCTTATTTAACTTAAATTGTTTGTTAGGTAGTAAGACGCCTGTGGAGTTTTATTCATCTGAAAGAATTTAAATTTATTTCTCATTTAAATTTTTGTTACCTCTTCTTAAAAATTCAAGGTTTTGCCTTTCTGGAATTTCTTAATTGATTTTCTTGAAATAGCAGTAAAATCCCCCAAATTACCATTCAAAGCTACAGAAAGAAATGCTTTCAAAATATCTGGATCGATACAGATATATGATACATAGTATTTGGCTCTCACATCTAAGGAAGGATTCTTTTGATAATTCTTTCAGAAAGGCCATGCATCTTTAAGAACTATGCACACGCTAGGTTTAATTAAATATACTCGCAAAACTCTGTACAAACTTTAAAATATTTAAAGAATAAATACTTGCTGAGAAAACCAATTTTAAATCAGGATTTTTCAGAAATATGCCAATAAGTTAAGCATCCTGTGTTCCTTAAACAATTTGTCCAATCTTTTATGCTGTGTCAATATTAAGACCATATACAGACAGTTCAGTATGCCACTACACCCAAAACAATTCTTGGTGACATTCATAGTATTAAGCGTTTTGTAACAAATCGTGCATGCAAACCGATCAGAGAACGTGATTCTTGTTAATCCAGCTCATTGCATCAAGTTGGTTTATTTGGTTTCGATCAGTACATCTAAACGACACTCATTGGCGCTTCTTGGAACAAGTATATGCATCGTGTACAGCAATATAACTTTGACCCACACAATCTTCCAGATTCCATTTAGCTTGACGACGAAGAAGGATACAAGCTTGTATGGTGCCAATTCCACTTGTATCACACATTGCTATACCTGTTACCCTTCCATTTGAGATTATATTATGATGAACACATCCACATATAATGGAATGTGGATTATGTTACACTTTGGTCGCATCTTCCATCATCTGGTATATAGCGCGTCAGTCGTGAAGGGTGTTGGTTCAACACCCGTCTCCGGTCGATTTTTTTTTGTAAAGTAGCTAAAATTGTCGAAGTATGCAGCATTCCACTTCTCGCTGGGAGTGTAAAAATAGATTCAGTGTACACACAACACATAACCAGTTCTTATTTTCTCGTGATCGGATACCTTATACAAGGGTCAGTCGTTGACTTAATACAATCTGTGCATATGTCGCAAATTATGGCAAACTGTAGGCGGAAGTAATGCATGATTGTAATAAAATGTTGCAGTCTCTGATTGGGTGTAAAACTTTCTTTATCCAATCAAAATTTTAAGAATTTTATTTGTTTTCTTAGTATGTTGCTTTTATTATTGATTCAATCAGCATTGCATCAGCATGGAACCACTATTCCCACTCCAATTTCCTAAAGTAATGATATCTGGCGCTGGAGAATCAAGGGAGTGTACTATTTTTCGTGTTTAACATTTCTATCGTAAGATATAACAATTGTTCGAAGTTCGAAAATTTGTTAGAATAGATTCAATGTTTCGTAGAGAGAGAGAGAGAGAGAGAGAGAGAGAGAGAGATGTGAATGAAGTGAACTCATTCCTGGCAGTTACACATATATATGATCAGAGAGCTAGATAAGTACAATATTCAAGCAAAGTGGCAAACATTCTAGGGGTGGCTAATTTAGTTCTAGGTGAGGCTAGCCCCCCTGTAGTTACGCCAATGCATAAATCCCGAAAAAGCTGTTCCTGAAAATACTATGAATTTACCGAAAAAAATGGAAATTCGGTCACTTTTCGGGATTTCCAAAGAATTTCTGAATATTTTCTTGAAAAAATTCTGAATAATTCCCAGAAAAAAATCTAATAGTTTCTCTTGGAAGGTCAAAAGTATATCCCGCGAAAATTATAAACAAATTGCCAAATTAATTAATTTATAAGCATTTCAAGAGAATGTTCCCATGCACTTTGACAGATATCTCGGCGAAAATTATGTTTGCTGGGGCTCGGCTGTGCGAATCGCGATAAAAGTTAAACAAATTGCTGAGATCGTGGTAAAAAAAATTAAGTGTGCATCTCCTTGAGTACGGATTTGACTCCTTTTGCTTTGTACCAGATAACCGTGTCCATCGCGTAATACACTGGAATCAAAACAAGCCAAAATAGTAATGGGTTATGATGCTTTCGGATAATGGACAGTAACCCCGCTACAAGTATTTTTGCACGTACATACACATCAACTGTTATTGTATCGATCGCTGCAAATGTATTTGAGAACATTCCACACTTACAAATTGCCTAGTAAACCATTACCACAGACAAACAGACATAACACATTGAACATTTACTCATCAAATTCATCGTCGTACAAACACTAACGACATCTGTTGATTTCAGTCAGTTGGGCAAATCACGAACCAGATGGCGGTAGTGAGCAAACGTCAAACTCGAGCAAAAACAATGCGCGCGCCACGAGTGATCGATTGGCCAACTAATGATTATTTGAATGGACCAGTAAATCAGTGAACGATGGAAATTTGACGAGTGTTATGTCTGTTTATCTGTGCCATTACTTTTTAACAAAAATTTCCCAAATAAACTTGTTTATCAATATCGTCAATACTTTACCAGCATGGATCATGTTGAACTGGTCTCGTGGAAGCGTCTTATAATTAAGCATATGCGGTATTTCGAAAAATTTCGTTTCAGGTGGTTCGAAACGAAATTCCGCGGAATTTCGCGGAATTTGAGCATGGCGAAATCTGTTTTCTTGATTTCGTTTCGTTTCGTAAAATTGCTAAAATTTCGCTAGAAAAAACTAGCTTCTAACGAAATTTAACGGAATTCCGCGGAATTTCGAAACAAATTTAAACTTAAACCAGACTTTATATTATCAAAAATTTTGGCTGCGCCGCTGAACAAAATCGTTAAGTTGTTTTCAAAACTTTAGGTTATACAAATTTTTCTATTAATGCTTACTACATAACCCCATTCTTGGTCGACAAATACGTATGTAGTTTTCTTCTATAAAACGTCTTCAGTATTTACAAGATTCAAATTTAAATTTGGGGATATTTTTTTTTACTATTTGCACAATATGAATGTGGAACCGGTCGTGGGACGGCAGCTAATCTGGGAGAACGCGAAGTGAAAAAAAAACCTACATCGCGTAGCAGAAATTTGTTTAACCAGTGTGCAATCGATCGTGTTGATGCTGATCATGGAGAACATGTTGGAGAACGCGAAGTGATTACACTAATGTCTGCATCGAAGAGCACAAAATTATTCAGTGCGGAATCGATAGTGTTGTAATAGAGGTGTGCGCCGGTTCGATATTCGTCGGCGGCGGCGTTTGTCAGAATTTTGGTCGGCGGCGGCGACGTTTTCGGCGTCACGCCGAAAGCCTTTTCAGCCGGCGGCGGCGGCGTGAATCGGCGTGGCGATTTTTTTATTACGTTTCTCAAGATTTTTTTTTTTGCATTTTTTCGGAATGCTTTCAAGGTTTTTATTTTCAAAGAAAGAATCTCTCGCTTGAAAAATTTAATGAAGTTCTCCATAAAATATTATAAGTTTTTCCTAAATCTGGAAATTATTTTCTAATTTTCCACGGGAACTATTTTGAGGTTTCGAGAAATCTAAGAAGAAATCCAAGAGAAGCTCTTTATAATTCCTAAATAAAATTGTTTGAAATTTCAACATAAAATTCGTCGCAATTTACATGAGAAACTTCAGAATTTCCACGAGAAATTGTTTTTAACTTCTACAGAAAAATCTTCGGAAATTCACGGAAAGTTCCTGTTGAGATTCTGTTGAGCATTCTTCGAAATTTACACAGACAATTCTTCATAATTGTAGGAGAGGCTGGTAAAATGGCTTTCTCAGTCTAGAATAATTAAGACAACAAGTTTGACATGGCCAATGATAAAACAGAGAGAGAGAGACTCTAAGACTCTAAGAAGTTTTCAAGGAAAATTCTTTGGAATATTCACGAGAAGTTCACCGGAACGTTAAAGGGAAACTTCTTAAGAATTTTGTGCGAAGGATTGCTCAAAATGTAGATTTAAGAAAAAAACTAAAAATCTTTGGATTTCAACAGAAAATAGTTCGCAATTTTTTTGGATTTCTAAAGAAATTTTTTTGTACAATAGACGTTCGATAACTGGAAGTCATTTAACTACAATGCTACTGCAATTCGATAGTTACATTGCACTGCACAATCAGGTGCACTTCTGTTGCATCTGATGTCGTCTGACAATCATTTGACGTCTAGAATGCGTCGCAGTTATCGAACGGCCTGTGCTAACTGAAACGAAAACATGTTGCAGTTATCGAACGACTTGTGTATTGTCCATAAGAAATTGTTGGGAAATTCCATTGGCCGAAAGCGACATACGACCGAATTGGTAATTTGGCTGAAAAAGTCGTTTGGCCTAACAGGTCGTTTGGCCGAAATGATCGATTGACCGAAAAGGTCATCAGCCCGAAAATGCCGTTTGGTCGAAATGGTCGTTTGACAGAATGAGCTATTTGGCCGAAAATATCGTTTGGGCCAATAGGTCATACTGCCAAATGTCAATAACTGAACGGGTAATTTAGTTAAAAATATATATCCGTTTGGCCTAATGACCAAAATTTCGTAACCTCTCTACTTTTTAAGTCGATACCGACCTTTAAGCCAAAAGTCATCTAACCAAATCCCATTAAGCCGAATTGATGCAAACTGTTATCAGATCGAAAATGGTTTGACCAAAAGCTACATACATCTGAAAAACCCAGATTAATCCACCTAAAGTTGGTGGTGCCTTTCTCGCATTCAGTTAAGACACCAACCTTATATGGGGTTTATATGGTCCGATGTACCATTTTCTTCATAACTTTTAAACGCAATGGCCGATCGTTATAAAATTCAATAGTAATCAACAAGGCTTTGTCCCCTGTGGAATGAAACTTGTTGCGAGAAAATCGGTAAGGGATTACTTTACGAAAAGTTGTCTAATGTTTTTATAGCTTTTGTGCACACACATACACACCACATACATACACATGGACAGACAGACATGGGCTGGCAAAAAATCATTTAACCGAATAGATCATTTGACGGAAAATGCCGTATGATAGGAATGGTCATTGGTCATTTGGCCCGGAAATGTCCTTTCTGCAAATCTATCCTTTCTCCAAACGGCATTGAATGTCAAACAAACCTATTCAACTAAACGCCATTTTGGCAAAATGATAAATTCACGGCACTTTTCAAAGAAGGTTACAGAAAGGACATTTTTTAGCCAAATGGCTCTTTCTGCCAAATGACAACCCAGACGACCCCACATTGCATAAGAATGCACGCTTAAAATCGTTGGCCTATCCAAATTTCATCAAAATCGCATTGTGGTGCACAGATAATAAATTTATATCAGGCACAGTAGGCTATTTTACGAGTTTATTTCAGTTTCATTTGTTGACATCCCATATTCTAGCAAACAAACTCAAATGAAATCGGATTATCTGTCAAGCAGAGCTTGTTATCACAAACTATATCGCAATGTATAACAAACAAACTCGCTTAAAAATCGTGGCATTACCGTGCACGGTCGGATTAGAAATATACATATATCGCCTTTACTTTTGTACGAAAAAAGCGTTTTCGCGACTGGTATATGATTAGTTTGTGCACTTAGGCATCGCATAACACTTAGGCATCGCATAACAGAAAATTCTGGGAATTCTTACCGAAAGACGTTTTTGATCAGATGATCTTTTCGGTTGAATGACTTTTTCGGCCGAACGGCATTTTTAGCCAAATGACCTGTTAGGGCAAACAACTTTTTACAAGTCCGGCCAAATGTTCCTTTTCGCTGTACGTCGATTTTGGCCAAACCAGTATTAACCTGATAAGAGTTTCCGTTAAACTTTCAGTATCGACTTAAATGTAAAGAGGCTACGGAATTTTGTTCAATGGTCAATTGACAAAAAGTCCATTTGGATAAACGAGCGGTTATTTTTGACAATATTACCCGTTCAGTCAAATGGCCCATTCTGTCAAAAATCCTATTCGGCTAAACGGCATTTTCGGCCAACGATCGTTTCGGCCAGACGACCTGTTACGGTAAACGGCTTTTCGGCCAAATTATCAGTTTACCGCCCAAGAATTTCTTATCGAAAATAGAAATAATTTTCTGCAGAAATCCAAAAAATCCTTTAAAATTCTAAGCAACTTATCCGTTGTTTTAAAGTTGACTAGGCCAAACTAGCCATCTAGTGATGAACTAAACCCTGCAAAAAAATCACAAAAATCACTCAACAGAAACTCAATTGGAACTTTCTATGGATATTCTGAATATTTTCCTTTAGAAATTTGGAACAGCTTCCCGTGAAAACTCTGAAGAGATTCTCATGTAAATTCCAAACAATTTTCTTTGGTAAATCCAAGGAGCTCCTCTTGGTAATTCCAAAGAGATCTCGAAAATTGTTATTCATGTCTAAAATCCGAAAATAATTTCCAAATAAATATTTTGGAAAAACTTGAATAATGTTCAGGAATTTTCATAAAATATTTGAGGTGAAAAAAAATTCTCCCGTTAATGTCTTGAAAATATCCAAAATGACCAATTCAGCCGAACGACACTTTCAATCGAATATCCATTCCGGTCAAATGGCCCTTTCGGACAAACTACTATTTCGGCCAAAGGGCATATTCGGCTATTAAGCTTTTCGACGTTTTTTTTTAGTCAAAGGAACTGTTTGACCAAATAACCTTATGCTAGATACCTTAGCAAAGTCTGAAAGCATAATGAGAGCATATACAAAACATATTTTGATTTTGACATGATGATGACAAAATTATTTATAATTTGTTTTCAAATATGAATCATCATGATTGAGTACATATTTTTATCTCATTTAGCTGTATATGACTAAATAGAATGGTAGGACTTCAAAATGTGTACTTATTTTGTTATCAGGAACCAAAATCAAAATTAGTTTTGGATATCAAATTAAGTAAACATAATCTAAGATTTCACAGCATTAAAACAAGTTATCGAATTGCTCTCAAGCTTGCTTCTACCAAATAGTCTTTTCGTTTCGGTTAAACTACATATTCGGCCAAACAACGTTCAGCCTTGTGGTCTTCGGCCAAATGACTGTCTGCCGAACGAATCTTCAAATTCAATTTCAATGATATGTTTTTTTATTTCAGCGGGAAATTCTTCGCAATTTGATCACGAAATTTTTAGCCTAGTTTTTTTACGCAGAGCTTTCCGAAATTTTAACAAGAAATTGTATGAAAATTCACGAAAAATTCTCTGGAGTTTCAACGTGATGTTGCTGAGATCTATCAGTAAATTATACGGAACATCCACTGAATCTTCTGAATTTGCACAGAAAGTTTTGCGGAATTCTTCAAATTTTAATCGGCGTGAAAAATTATAGATCAGCGGCGTGGAAAATTTAAAACCGGCGGCGCGCTGATGCAAAAATGTCGGCGGCGCCGGCGGCGGCACCCCTAAAAAACTTTTTAAACGAAGCACATTGATCTTGCGTTAGATTGATTTGAAACACAGTTCTCGTCTTCTTGTTTTCAAAATAACGTCGTTTACAATAAATATTTAGTCGCTAACCAAAGGGTTTCACATGAATTACCTTCTCAACTAACCAACGATTCCTCTCCCGAAGCCCTCACGGAGAAGCAGAGCATTCCTCGGTCTCTTATAACAAAGAGTGTTAAACTAATTTTCCGCTCCGCTAATCCTAAATTGACAGCAAGGAGCATCGTTAGGTATTGGTCATGAATTGGAAACTCTGAAGCAAGTATACAATAAGAATAAATTTTTTACTTGATAATTAATAAATTAATAATTTAATTACATTTCCCAAGAATATTATTCAATTGGTGAGCTGTGCATATTTGCTGTTTCTCGGTCAATTATGATTAGCAATGTGTACAGTTAATCAAGCTAAGCTCTTCTTTGACTATTTGCACAAAATGTAAGGAACATTGCAGATTTGTGGGCATCCAGAACGGGTTGAAAGATCATTAAAATTGCCCATACTGACCATAACAGCTGTTCTCATATGCCAAGGACACACAGACAATAGCTCAATTCGTCCAGCTGATTGTATATAAGGCTATGGATCTGTGAAATTCAATCTGAAATACATATCTTTATGCATTTTAGAAAGGTGCACAAGATTCTTCTAATAAGCAAAAGTATTATGTATATATATATATATGAGGACGAATAAGAAGGAATAAGTTTTGGCTGTTGCACCCTTTTCAAATGTTGGTCTAGTAATAACAATTCTCTATCTGCGTATACGCCTGGCAGATATGGATATATAATGAGTATCCCACTAAATAAAAAAATAAATTTAAGCATTCATTTTCAAATTTTTACTTAGCTCAATACTATAAAACCACGCTGACAAGGCAATATGTAGTATGCTTCAGCATAATTACATAATACTTAAGTGAACTAAGGTTTTAAACGAAATTTGAATCCGTATATGAAAAATCCCAAAAATGCTGGGGTATTGCCTTATCGTCGATTTATCACAGACGGCCTCTTCTGTTATTATAACTCTATTGGTCGCAAAACAGTTGTTTGACTTCGAAAAGGTGAAATCAGAATTACGTACATAATGTAAAACCAATTTAATAAAAATACCGCGGAAAAAAAAATTAAAATTTCGTTTCGTTTCGAAAAATTTCGAAATAAATGAACCTTGATTTCGTATCGTTTCGAAGACTCGAAAGTTAATCCATATTTCGTTTCGTTTCGATCCGAATCAACATAGATATTTCAAATTTCGTTTCGTTTCGTTTCGTTAGGAAAAAGCGTGTTATCGCATACCCTTACTTATAATCGAATTTCACGCATGGTTCATCATCATCATCGCTTTGCATAACGATCTTCCACACAAAAGTTTATCGTATAACTTTTTGGCCCAGGTTCTGAAATATGTGGTGGCATGTTATTGACTTATTTATTTTCTTCTGCTTCCTAGGTATAAGTCCGTAGTTCATTTTGTTTCGATCGACTTTATTCTTCGCTGTTCTCAGATTTTTCCAAATTTTGAACAGACGAACCATTTTTGAAGGAATATGTTGAACAAATTTCCGATTGAGCAAATAGCTCATAGAGACCGATTTACTTTCAGTTTTTTTTTATATCCTAAAATGAAAATTCCTCACCATACTTCCGAATCGCATCGCACAGTGCACCAATACTCTTATTTTCCGATTTTCGCTATCTGACTTCATAAATGTTGGAAATAGTGCACCATTCGGGCAAGGTCTATTTGAAAGGCCAAACGTGTTGTCTGACCAAATGGCTTCTCGCCGAATGGTTCCTTCTCCTTTTTAATAATTTCCAGGGGAATTGCCGAAGAACTTATTATGAACAATACGCAGAAATTCCTTTAAACTTTTCCATTTAAATACCGAAAAGTTTTCGGTGAAAATAAAATAAAATACGTAGAAATTCTTAAGAATTTTGGTGGAAATTTAAGAAATTTTCCGTAGAAACTTTCCATATAAATTTAAATAAAAATCGCGTGCTAGTCCTGTTTAATTTTCTATGGAAATTTCGAACCATTTTTCGTTAATTTTTTGTTGAAATCTACATTTTGAACAATCTCCTACGGAAACTCTGAAGAAGTTTCCGTGGAAATACCGGAGAATATCTCTCAAAAATTTCAGAGAGTTTGCCGTTAGAACTCTTCAAAGGTTCTTGCGAATATCTTGCAAAGATTTTTTTTAAGGAAATTCATCAGATTTTTCGGGCGGTATTCAAAATGTCCTTAATTTAATTTAAAAAATTGCTACGCTTATTCACGCCTAGGTACCATCGCTGTGGCTAACGCTATGCTCGGATTCTTACGGCGTAACACATCACAGTTCGGTAGAAGCCCTCCTTAGCCGTGCGGTAAGATGCGCGGTTACAAAGCAAGACCATGCTGAGGGTGACTGGGTTCGAATCCCGGTGCAGGTCTAGACAATTTTCGGATTGTAAATTGTCTCGACCTACCTGGGCATAAAAGTATCATCGTGTTAGTCTCATGATATACGAATACAGACATGGTAACTTGGCTCAGAAACCTGGCAGTTAATAACTGTGGAAGTACTTAATGCACACTAAGGCGACAATGACGGCAATGTCCCAGTGGGGGATGTAATGCCAATGAAGAAGAAGACATCACAGTTCGGTGATGTCCGTGCCCTCAAATCGTTGAACTGTGCATTAATTCGTATAGCATACTTAAGTAGGGAGTACAAATCTAGTCTCCGTATCATTCCGCCCACATTGACAATCATTACATTTCTAGGGATTATAGATCATTTCCAAGAAGCATGTCTTTAAACATCCTTACGAATTCTAAGAAGTGATTATGAATTTCTGTAATTTTTATGAAATATTTTTGTTGGTATCAAACAATTATCACTAACTTCTAGTAAATCGAGCATTTAGAAATCTTCAAAAAGATCGCAACGATCCATCAGTAAAGTTTAGTATCTTCCAAGATCAGGGTGTTCAGTACCACTTACGGGTTTTAAGAAATCTCAAGAACAATGTTTTTCCGAGTTTTTGTTGTAAAAGATCCATGTTCGCTCAGAATAGTGTAATTTTCCGTGTCTTTATTTTGTACGCGCTGATTAGTTTTCATTATTTGTGTTCAATAAATTAGAAATTTTCTGTGGACATTTCAAAACATCATATTTTTCTTCAGAGACTACCTGCTAAAGCTTTCAGCTCTGAAAACTTTTCAGATCGGGCTGACCTTAACTATCTTTTGGTTGGGGATGAAATATTCCCCCAATTTTATGTTCGGACCGAATAGCTAATGTCTCCCTCTGCAAACGTGCCCACTTACGCACTTACTGGCGGTCAGGGAAAAGTCCACTGAGGTAGGCCCGCGGAAGCCGGCACTAACGGCTGTTACCATTCTGGTGCGTTCACCCTATTTCCCCAGTCCAGAGCAAGAAAGCGCAGAGAGCAGAACTGCATACTGCATACTGCTGTTCAGTATGAACTCAAAGAGAGTAAACCGCTGTAATAAATATTTAAATTAGCCACTCCCAATAAACCAACCGTCAAATCAAAATATGTAATCATTAGGTTAAGCACACTTCACACATTAAACACAGGACACTATAATTAACGGAATGATAAAGGATTGGGTATGTATTGGAATAACGGGAAGGATATAGGAGAAGGGAAGATTACCGAGATTGCATGAGGAAAGGAGGGGGTCTTGGGGGTTTTAGCTACTGGGTAAGAAGATCCTTCTTTCCAACTCCAACCGTCATAGTGAGCAGATCAATGTTACACAAAAGTTGGTAAAAGTTACTAAAGTGAATCAAGAACGCAGTTTAATCTTCGCTGCCTTTACAGTGGTAGAAACCACATCAAGTTTAGTTGGATCTATCAAGAGCATTCTGATTGCTCAATACATTGGAGTCAGGTACGGAAAATAGTTAAAACCCAGTAGCATAGCCCCTTCCCTAAATGTCCTGTCCAAATTTCTATTAGGACCCATCAGTGCTTAGCGCAGAGGTGTGATTCTTCCACCAGCGCCGGATTTGGTCCCCGTACGGCCAATCACTCGCTTTTGTGCCGCCATCTCCTTAATCGGGAAACGTACCACGTCGTGGAGCGACATCGTCCACCGGCAGCCATCTTGGGCCAAAAGACCACGTTATTTGGTCTGGAGTGCATGCAGAGTACCCCGCCCGCCCAATCCATTCTACCTCGAGCATCCCGTCATCGCTGGCCAGCCTACACACTATACACGAGACACGCCACACAGTAAGTGACAATAAAACTAATTATATAAAAGTGAAATCGCGGTGTAGTGTTTCTATGTTCCCTGATCAGCAGAATAGCGAAGAGCCGGCCCTGGGAAAAGAGGTGGTTGTAACCCGCCCCAGACGACTTCCGTGGCCGTGACCAGAAGTCAGGGGTACCCCGGTGGTGAGGCCCTTCTGGCCAAGTCACCCTAAAAAGTAGTATTGTTTTTTAACACGGCGGATTGGGCATTTATCCACATGTATGCTGCAGTGTCCCGACGATAACCAACAGAATGTCGTATATAAAAATGTAGATGTTTGATGGTTTGCGTTACAATTCATTCATGGCGATATGGAAAGTGGAACAGCCAAGACAATCCCTTGGGGTACGCCAGTTTCTCCGAAGCTTGAATTGTAATGAGCACCTGGAAGGAGTGCACCGTGAGAAAATTCCATACCAACGTCAAGAAGTAATGCTGAGAGGCAGTTCCTGGGGGATGATGGGAAATGATGGGCGAAGCCCAAGGGAGTTTAGTCGGTATTACCTTCACTGGACTCCAGTACACTTCCGTGTGGTACCTTGGCAACTACTAAGCACGTGTGCTGGGTCGTGCGTAAATGCATTCGCCCTTGTAAAAAAGAAAAACAAATACCATCGTCAACATGTTGCCGGAAAACTCCCACTCACGCAGTTGCCAAAGAACAAAAGGTGTCCAAGTCGATGCCTTTAAAACCTAAAGGGATACAAGGTTCGCGTGTCTGCCCTCCTCGAAGGCGTCCTGTCCTGTAGGACGTCCCCCTGTTGGCTTGTATTCATTTAAAAAATGTGCAAAAAGTACAAATTTCAACATTTAGTTATTAATTACAATGTCATAACTTTTAGTTACTATCCAAAGAACACACATGTCGTATTATCTAACATTACATCATCGCGTAAAAACCAGATTCCCTTTCCAGTAAAACCCATCTATCAAAATGCGCCAATCCTGCTAAGCCACAAACAAATCACCCTTCGTCAGAGGCATTCTCAGTCAATGTCGATTTTGCAAAAATGCATCCACAGAAGCGTGGGCGAATGCATCCACTGCACCGGAAGGCAGTCTGATAAAAAGCATATGTCTCATTCATAAACCCTCAATCTCGATTTCTTCCTTACCCATGTCCCACTCGACGTCACCATCTGTATGCGCTGTCCCATGCAACGGCATCGTCAGAATGGGAATCGGAATCACACAAAAACAAGTAGCAAATGGAAATGGCATCTGTGTGTTAACTACCGGTTAATGACCCAATGCGTCACCCGTTGCGGTGGTGGTAACTACATATGTAAGCAGGCACTTACAAATCGTTTTCGATCATTGTGCATTATGCACTTTCAAGTGCAGCCAGAGCATCACTTTTCGGTCGGACCACCACCACTTGTGACGAGACGAGTGTAAAATGGGTACGAAGCACTACGATCATCATTTGTCACATAGTTTGTTGTAGGAGAAAGGAAAACAACTAAACGCGAGGGTACAATGTAATTCGATAGGCTTGAAGAGGGTATTACGACCCTATCTCCAGGAAGTATCTGTTATTTTGGACGCAGAATCACTCATCTGCATGCTATCCATCAAACGACTTTGAGAAACGAGACTAACGAATGATACTTTAATCCCTGGTTAAAGTAGGTATTAGAGTGGGGCGTCATGGTCATTGTTTCAAATCAATGGTTTTTCGAAGCCATTCTAGGTCCTGAACAACTGTGCAGAATTTGGGACCGATAGGTTGCTTCCTCGCTTTCCGCATCGCGTTTAAAGTTTGTATGGAAATTAGTATGGGAGAACGTATATTTTTGCATTTCTACTACTACAGGTTTCAGTTCACCGTAAAACAGGTGGCACATTGCGTAAAAGTATAACCCAAAGGATACTGAAAAAATTTTCTGAAGAAGGCACGTTGCTGGAACGTCTACGAAAAAAGTTATAACGCTTCGAAGATTGAATGTTCAAACCATATGCAAAAAATCGTTTATTCTGCCAGCACTGCCGAACTACGTAGACCAATAATTTAACTGAAAGTTATTTTAAAATAATTGATCTTATAGGGCGTTAGAGCTAATGGGAGCTATCCGGAATCATTTCACAAAGAAAAAAAATCCGACAAGAAGGAATATGGGTGTTGCCCTTCGATAACCATAGGTCGTCCGGTAGTGCTGGCAGAAACATTGATTTCTTGCATATGGTTTGAACAATCAATTTTCGAAACATAATAACATTTTTTGTAGACCTTCCAGCTATGTACCTTCTTCGGCAAAGTCTTTCGACATCTTCCAGACTATATGCTAACATATTGAGTCACGTGATTGATGATAAATTGAAGACGCTAATAGCAAAAATGTAAAAAAGTACGTTTTCCCATACTAATCTCCATGTAAAATTAAAACGCGATGCGGCATGCGAGGTCGCAACCAATCGAGCCCATATTTTGCACAGTTGATTGGGGTCCCAAAATGATTCAGAAAAACCTTGATCTCACTTGATCGGACGAAGTTTTCGTTTTTCCATACAACTGCGCCCCACTCTAGTAGGTATTGCAACATTTTATTTTTGGACTTGATTTTCTTGCATCTTATCCAGCGAATAATTTGTCAAATCAAGCTTCTAGATAGCACAGATTTTCAAATTCATATTATACAATTTAGGACAATCTCTTGTCCCATTGGATTGTTATTTGCATTCTCAAAATTGAGAGCAACTTCAAAAAGAAACGAGAGGAAAAGTGTCATTCCGAGGTTCTACTTTAACTTCATCTGCCTTTCAACAAGCATTGAATGGTAAATGAACTTTTTAAATACACGAATATTTATTTCTAGATTATGTGAAGAATTAACGATCTTTTTTTCAAAATTCTGGAAATGTAGGATTGAAAAGACATCTGGATTCTTTTTCGCAAATTTAATATAAATTGTGCTCATTTTTATGGTTTGGAACAATTTCTGAAGAAAGAAACGTAATTCAAAACGGTAAACGTCGCAATGAAATTACCTGCCTTATTGCGACTGTACAATTTTAAGTCTCTTCAGAAAGTCCAGACCTCAAGCCAAAAAGTTGGAATATTATTTTTTCTAGACTAAGAAGTCGATAGCACATTAAAAGAAATGTGTTTAAGGTTAGTCTACTCAAGCTAAATTTGTTATAAGTAACAATATTTTCGAGCCTTTATACAAGAATAAACCTAATTCAAATTAAAACTTCCCATACATCGAATTGTAGGATTTTCAAAACCGCCTAAATCAGTGCCAAAAAGTCAACATGCAAGCTAATCCGTCTTAAAAGATTGCCTCTCCTGAGTCCGTTTGCAGTGAATCGGAACTCTAGATAACCTTCCAGATTTGGGCGGGTCAGCACGAAAAAAGGCCAATGCCAAACTTTTGGAAACAACCGCATCGACTCTCTCCGCACTCGTGTGCTTCGCGCGCCGATAAGCCGCTCCTTCAACTCATTCATTTTGCCGTTCTGAATGGTGATCGAGGCGACTGTTTTCCCGCTAACACAAGTGGTTTGGGGTGCTTCGGTTGGCAAAGGTTCAGCGGAATTCGCACTTATCAGCGGTTATTTTCGTTTGATAGTGACCAGTGATGGAAGAAGTACTGGGAGTGCACGTAAGCAGTATAAGCACGTTAGACCTGGGTCAGACAACCGACATGACTTCCAGTTTCACGTGTTATCAACAAATCCTTGAGATGCGTGCCTCAGCTTAGGAATGAGGCAACCACGCAGACTTGAATCTGGGCTACTGCACGGCATCCGTTAGACGCTTCCCTGTTGGAGATCCATCGATCGTCGTTGCCATTGTGTGTCGGGCTGGAAAACTGCAATTTAGCATATTCCAAACAGCAGCGGTGTCACGAGCACCCGGATTGACTCGGGAATGGAGTGAGCGAAGACCATAGTTTGTTTTGAAAACTAGTTTGTGTTGGTGCTTGTGTCTGAGGCCAAGAAATATGTGGCTGTTTTCGAAAAAGATACACACGACACAGAGCTAACAATGTGATCTTCCTCTTGTGGAGATGAGACAGTGCGATTTAACCAGTAAAACATAGTATCAAATCGGTTCAGTTTGATCCGAACTGCGTCAAGTAACGGCACAGAATTTATTTTCATAAACCTACAGCTGTTTTATTTTGGAATAAGAGCCAACACACGAATGTTTGTTTGAATTGTGGTTGGAGTTCTTTCCGTCATGGGATCAGTACATTCTTGCACCTATATCGCAGCCGATGAAATTGGTTGGGGCGTTTTGTAGTAGGTATGAAACCATGCTGATTTTACGATCGTCATAGAACAAGTCCCAGCACCAGCATCGGATTGGTAAAATGTTTGTTGAACGTTGCACCCAATAGTAATAAACCTAGTTTTTGCAAACGACTACGATGTGCCTTGCTAATGTGTGAAGCTGGATGTACGCTCTCTTCCTCACTTTTTCCTGCTTAGGGTCACGAAGGGTATTTTGGGCCTGGGATGAAATGTTGGCTCATCACGCAAATAAATCAATAATTCAGCGATAATACATGGTTTTGTAGGAAAATATTTATCATCGCTCGTTTAGAAAAGTGCATCGAGCACCTTTTATTTCCATTACGCAAGATTTCTGCATTTCCTCAACTAATAAACGCAATAAACAAGTGTGAAAAATCACTTTGACTTGCGGCTGAATGATTTTATCTATTTCCGCATATTAGATGAACGGATATGTTAACTAACTTATTTACTTCATAGTTTCTTTTCTTTGTCATAGTTTTGTTTTAGTATATTGTTCCAAGTTTTGATTAATCGTGTCAACCAAAACTTTTTGGAACAATATTTGGGGCCCCCGTTGCCAAATAGGGTGGCTTGCGGTTTCGATTCATGGCAGGTATCAGGTATCAGAACATCGGCTCAGGAGGCACGTTCCCCTCAATTTGGGAGATTTGTGCCATCGCCTTCACTGGACTTTCTCATCATTTACCTGACGGAAAAGGAAGCGAAAAGGGGAAAGGAAGAGGAAGTGAAGTTGGAAAGGAGAATGGAACAGGTTTCTGGAGAAGGAGGATACAATCAATAATACATACATACGATGCATTTTGTAAAACGCAATGAAACGCGAAGCATAAAATATACTGGATAAGTCACACAATGCAAAAGCATATGATGTACCATTTATGGGAAAGTCAATTATATAGAATCACACGCATTAAGTTAGGGACTAAAGAGAGATGTCACAACGTCAAAGACGAAACACAGAGTGCACTGTGAAAAACGCATAATCTGAATCCATATAGGTGACAATTTGTTGAAAAAGTAAGTAAAAAAACATATTCATAACCCCACCCTTATTTAACCTCAAATTAAGATTAGACAAGAGTAGCCGAAACCGAACGTCAAAGACGAAACACAGAGTACACTGAGAAAAACGCATAATGTGAATCAATATAGGTGACAATTTGTTGAAAACTAAGTAAAACACATATTCATAACCCCACTCTTATTTAACCTCACGTTGAGATTGAACAAAAGTAGCCGAACCCAAACGTCAAGGTCGAAACACAGAGTACACTATGAAAAACGCATCATGCGAATCAATATAGGTGAAAAACACAAAGTACAAAAAAACGCATAATGTGAATCCATATAGGTGACAATTAAAAGCACATATTCATAACCCTAAGTAAAAACTAAGTAAAAACACATATTCATAACCCCACCCTTATTTAAACTCAAGTTGAGATTAAACAAGAGTAGCCGAAGCCGAACGTCAAAGCCGAGACACAGAGTACACTGTGAAAAACGCATAATGCGAATCCATATAGGTGACAAACAAAAGGACATTGTAAAAAACGCATAATGCGAATCCATATAGGTGACAATTTGTTGAAAACTGAGTAAAACACATATTCATAACCCCACTCTTATTTAACCTCACGCTGAGATTGAATAAGAGTAGCCGATTATCTCGGAGAAGCAAAAAAAATCAACTACGCCATAGCTCCGGTTAGCGCAGCGAGGGCTGAGGTTATCAATCAATTCGGTGTAACTCCTGAACCCATTTACCGATGTCCACCAAATTTGGAACCCATATTCTCTTTATAAAGAAGACGATATCAGACTTTGTAAGAATGTCATCCAATATTTTGTGCTCGATAATGGCTCCCAAGTGAGTGCCTTTTTGACATTTAAGAGTTAGAAAGTAGGTATTTACTTATTTTGATCAATGTAGGCCTTGATTAATTAAATAACATTGGCACTCGCAAGATTGCATGAAAATACAAGACAACAAAAATTTCCTGCATGTTATTCATGATTTGGTAATTTTTTTAGGAATAAGAAAGCTATAATACATCGACAGATGGATTATCATGCAAAGTATCAAGTCATTTGTGCTAAAAGTCGTAGGGAACCCTAAACATAGCTGATCTGATTTCGGCCTGTTATTGCTGTTATCATTATTTGAAATGAAATTTTTGAATAAATGCTAATCAACTATTGAGCATGGTTTGCTCACAAGCAAAAGATTGTTTATAAATGTCTTTATTATACTATTTAAATATAAATTTATAAGCCAAATAAAGGAAGTTATGTATGTGTACCGCCTTAAAAGAATCACCTGCACGAAAGCTTCGCTGTTTCATTGGGTTTCTTCTATTATCCTTCTTTTTAGCTTAACTTTTTTTGTCTTTCAACATTTTTTTTCGAAATTTTCACCAAAAGAAGCGGAATTTATTCAAGTTTCAGGGCCTCTATGGATTTTTAGGAATGGCCACTTGATACCGGAGTTTTTTCGGCTTTCAAATGGGTGTTAGCTTTTGGCCATATGCTAGAACGCATACTTCGAAAATTATTATTTTAGATATTTTGAATAGAAACGACGCATAAACTATACCAAATTTAATCAGGAATTTGATCGGTCCGAAATATGGCCTGTATTCCGGAATTCGGACGTTCCGCCGGAACCTGTTACGGGGTCACTTTATGGAAATAGGCGAATACCATCATGCGGCCCATCAAACTTCATGATTTCAAAAGTTATGACATTCCATGGTAGTTTTGTACTTTCTGGACCATATTTGAACCGATTGGAACCGGTAAACGGTTTTACCATGTACTGGTTCAAAGCACAAATTTGGGAAATAAGCAAACCCCATCATGCGGTATATCAAACATCATGATTCCAAAGGTATGGCATTCTATGGCAGTTTTGCACTTCCTGGACCGTATTTGAGCCGATTGGAACCGGAAAACTGATTTACCGAGTACCGGTTCAAGGGACAATTTTGGAAAATAACCAAACTCCATCAGTTTTGTACTTACTTTGTACTTAATTGACCCTTAAACCGATACTCGGTAAATCAGTTTACCGGTTCCAATCGGTTCAAATACGGTCCAAGAAGTACAAATCTGCCATAGAATGTCATAGCTTTTGAAATCATGAAGTTTGATACGCCGCATGATGGGGTTTGCTTACTTTCCAAAATTGTCCCTTGAATCGGTACTCGGTAAATCAGTTTACCGGTTCCAATCGGTTCAAACACGGTCCAGGAAGTACAAACAGAGATGCCAGATTTGAAGACATGTCTTCAATTTGAAGACATTTGAATCTCTGTGAAGACATTCATTTCGTGAAGACATTTTGAAGACTTTTCAAAATATTTGAAAACTTATCTACTTATTTGAAGATACCTGAAGGCAATCAATAAGCCAGCGAGTGAAAAATACAATTTTATTTTTTACTTATAAGTTCTACGACTTCTATATGTAAACTATTCGACCCGGCAGACGTTGTCCTGCATAGTAGGCGAGAATGTGCGTTCCGAACTGCCCATGCAAAGTTCGCATAGGAATCACAATTTTAATAAGAAAATTATTTTGAGCTTTTTAGTGGAATGTTTTCACCTGTCATAAGACGAGTTTATACAATCCCATTGAATTGCACCACTTAATTGTATCTTGACAGATACGTATTTCGACCTTATAAACTCGTCTTATGACAGGTGATCACAATTTTAGTTTTTCACGATTTGCTCAACTTTACTCGTAATTTTCACATGAGGAAATATCATACACGGTTAGAAAAAAGTACCTAATTTTAGGTACTTTTTTTCTCTTGCATCTCCTTCCCTCTTCCCTTTGTTGTCATAAAATGAAGAGCAAAACCACTCAACAAGGGCATTTAAGTAACTTTTGCATAGTTTCTATTTAAAATTAAGTATATTTTACTTAATATTAAGTGAATTTTACTTAATTTCAGGAAGAAATTACTTAATTTTGGGTTCCCACACTGAACCTCCGATTTGAGTGAAAAGTACCTAATATTAGGTACTTTTTTCTAACCGTGTATAAACCCGTCGGAAACTATAACGAATGTTTCTGCTGAAGAAATGAAAAAAATCATCCAGTCGTTTTCGAGTTATGCGGATACGAACACAGACCATTTCATTTTTATATATAAGAAGAAGAGATTATACAAAAAAAATACAAAAGTTATAAAAGTCTTTGTCTCGGGCCTAGAATCTCAAACATAAAAATACCTTCACACTAGCGGGCTGCAAACTGCAACGCATTTCAGACCTCATACGCACTTAACGTTGAGTTGTGCGCTGGTTAAAAAATTCCGATGGCAAAATTTGTTTGAATTTTCCTTGGCCGCCGCGTTTTTGACGTGTGCGTAAAAAGGTATTTCGATTATTGCATCGGAACGCAAAAGTTGATTGAATTCTTCTTTGACTTGATTTAATCTATTCAACCGTTGAGCTAGAACCTGAATTTTATCTTAATTCCTTTTGAATTCATTTGATCTTTTCGGCATTTCCATGTGATTTTCCTCTAAATATCCGTCGCGAAACGTCGGGAAAGAATTTTCGAAATTTCGTGTAAAATATGGAGAATTTCCGATGAAAATTATGAGAAATTTCTTGTCTAAACTCAAGAGAATGGTAAATAAATTCTATGGTAAATTTCTACGTGAAAACCTTCCTAAAAAAAATTCAGAGAAATTCCACAAAAAATAAGGGATTTTTAATTCAATACTAAGTAGCAAAATCAGAGGAAACTTGTTACATACTTTCGTTCTTTGAATTCCTTTGTTAATTCTTCTAGAAATATCTTTGACCATTCTTCCAGTATTTTCTCTGAGAATTCCTCTAAGAATTTCTTCAATCATACGTTCTGGCATTCTTTCCGAAATTCATCCAGGAAATTGTCCGGAAGTTTCAGGGATTTTTTCGAAAAATCCTCCAGGAACTCATTTGGAAGATCCTCCAGAACTCCTTCGGTAGTTCCTTCACGAATTCCTCCAGTAGTTCTTCCAGGAATTCTTTTAAAAGTTTTCCCCGGGATTTCTGCGGAAGCTATTCCAGGGATCCCTCCGGATGTTCCTTCTCTGGAAGATCCTTCAAGGTTGCCGAATTACTCTCCAAGAATGCCTCCAGAAGTATACTTCTATTTCCTCCAGGATTTCTTTCGGAATTTTCTGCAGCAATACCTCAAGAAGCTTCTCCAACTACCTCCAAGAATTTCTCCAGAAGTTTCTTGTGGAATTCCACCAGAAATTGCTTCAATAATTCCTCAGGAATATCCTTCAGAAATTCATCAGTAAAATCCTTCAGGTATTCCTCCAGAAAATCCCTCCGGAATTCATACTGAGGATTCCACAGGAATTCCTTCTTAAGTTCTTCCAAGTATGCCTCCTTCAGAACTTTCTCCAGAAGTTCCTTCAGTAAATCCTTTGGATGTTCCAACAGGAATTCCTCAGAAAAAAATTCAGGAGACTTTCAGAAATAATAAAAAGCTCCATCCAGAAGAAAGTTATAAGAAGCTCCATCGGGAATTTATCCGGAAGTTGATCTAGATATTTATCCGGACGTTCCTTTAGAAAGTTCTCTGGATGTTTTTCAAGTATTCCACAGTAAATTTTGAATCCCAACAGGGTATTCTTTAGAAAGAAATTTGGAAGAGTTCCACGTGAAAATTCAGTTTAAAAATCCGACTCAGTACAAAATCCAGGGGAAACTAGTTTTAAAAAAATAAGGAATTTTAAAAAAAAATATAACTAACAATTTGAATGTTAAAAAAATAAACATTATTCAACATCAGTAATACAAAGAGATGATTGAATTTACACACCTATTGGGGTCTCCAGTAGCCTTGCGAGCAAAGGCGTAGGATTGCCAATCCGGAGATGGTGAGTTCGATTCTCGGTCCGATCTTGGATGTTTTCGGGTTGGAAACATTCTCGACACCCTGAGCATAGTGATAGTGTATCCATTGTACTTGCCACACAAGATACATACTCATGCAATGGCGGGCATATAGAAAAGCTTTCAATTAATAACTGAGGAAATGCTCATTTAATACTAAGTTGAAAAGCAGGCCAACCCAAGTAACCATGGAGCTATATATGCTTGCAAATAATACAGCCATTAAAGTTGACTTAAAGTGGAAAAAGGCCCTTTACGACCGAAATAATGTCTTATTACTTTGACATGTTAAAATAAAACATATGTAATGCATCGCTTGGGAAGTTCCAATTGGAACATAGAGCCATTGAAGAAGAAGAAGACCTATTGGATTTTAAAATTTTTCGCTGATAATCATAATCTTAATATTGAAGACATTTGAAGACATTTTTAAACGGCTGTGAAGACATCTGAAAATATTATCTGGCATCCCTGAGTACAAAACTACCTCAGAATACCATAACTTTTGAAATTATGAAGTTTGATACGTCGTATGATGGTATTCGCCTTTTTCCGTAAAGTGACCCCGTAACAGGTTCCGGTGGAACGTACGGATCCCGGAATACAGGCCATATTTCGGACCGATCAAATGCCTGGTATAGTTTATGCGTCGTTTCTATACAAAATATCTAAAATAATAATTTCAGAAGTATGCGTTCTGGCACATGGCCAAAAGCTAACACCCATTTCAAATCCGGAATAACTCCGGTATCAAGTGACCAGTCCTAAAAATGCATAGAGCAGAGCCCCTGAAACTTGAATAAATTCCGCTTCTTTTGGTGAAAGTTGCGAAAAAAAAAAATGTTAAAAGACAAAAAAGTTACAGCCAAAAAGATTTTTATTTCCGTTTTCAAAAGGGGGGATTGGTAACGGAGGGGTTAAAAAAGATATTTAAAAAAAGCAATGGGTAATGTTTTTAACATAACCGAGAGTAGACGTAGGACTTGTATAAACGTAACGTATTTACATTTAACTTTCAATTTTTGGATCTATAGAGTTTGATTATAGGTATTGATATTGGAAACGACGACTTCCATGCTGAGTAGAATTATTAATTTCTTTATTCAAAACTTCGGGAAATAAAACTAACAATTAAATACATATTTAAAATTGCTTTGTTTCTAACTATTGAGCTCCTATTTACTCAAGCAAATGAAGAGCATTTATAGATTTCTGACAAAATTTATTTAAATTCTACAAAATTCTAATAATAAAATTTTCATACTTGGGCAAAATGTGCCATTTTAGGGGATTGTGCCATTTTAGGGGAACTGACCAATTTCGTTGCTCCTTTTGGCTAACATGCGTGGTTATTGCTGAAAAATCAAAACAATAAGAAGCAAGTCAATAGAGGAGGTACTGCTAATACGTCAACGAAAAATTATTTAATGCTTTGGCTCCAAACTCCGAGTCTAAGTCAAGTTTAATAATATAATTTCTCAGAAAATGAAAACCAAAGTATAAAATAATGTTTATTTAAATATTCTTCTGTAAATTATTTTTTGCGGAGCTTTTAAAAACATTTACATGTAATATGGCGAAATTTTCTAATCTAAAATGCAACCACAAAAATGGTCAGTCATATGCCGTGACTCCTACCCATCCCGGATTTTGAAACCAATCACTTTCCGTGGATGAGCAATTCAAATCTCTCTGGGCTATTTTTTTCATCTACCGCCGCTGCCTCAGCCATCATCGGCCTCTAGCCGTGAACTCCGAGAGATGCGATAGGCGATCGCATCCATCGCAACCGATACCACCCTCTTCTATCATGCATATTCGCAGCAGAGTGTAAAATAATCGAAATTATTTGGTGAAGCCCACCTTTCTTCACTTGTCAGCTCACTTCCAGACACATTCATAGTCGGCTCTGGACTGTCAATATTCGGATGAATATTAGTCATTGAATATTTTTGCACTTTCCACAAATTTATATATTATATCAAATCTAAACACGTTTCAATTGAGTAAAGTTATGTATCACAAAGAAATGAGTCCGATTTGCGTCCGTGAGGCAATTTCAGAGGTAGACTTCAACAGAAACAATACTAATTATGTTTTTTCTGCACATAGTAAGCATTTTCAGTGACAGTCGAATGAATAAGTCGATGGAATAGTCATCTGACTACGTCATTCTATGTTTTGAATAATTATGCGATGTTTGTCAAAAATCGGACTGAAGTAGCTTCATGAAGTTGAATATTTTACGCTCTGATTCGCAGACCCAATAGCGGTGTTCCCGCTGACGTCTGCATGCTGTGTAGGCAAACACACCGAACGAACGAAACGAAAAATGCGCGAGCAAAATCGAATTGTAATGACTCGCACACGGCAGGCACTGCTTCTTTTATACACGAAGAAAATCTTGCGGTAGACCCGAAGGCCCGTGGCATACTGCATTCTGATGTCCGTGTTAGGAATGCAATCCCGTGGTTATATATAAAATTTTTATTGGCTTTGACAAGAATTGAAAATTTCAATAGCTTATTGCTAATAATATTAGATTTCAATGAAATTGACAAATTGCTGGAGAGTGTCCGAGTCGATTGATATATAAATCTTCAAAATCCATCGAAAGATAAAGGCGCTGGTAAGGTTTGAAAACTTCCCTCTCAGCGTAATTTCCAAAAAATTAAATGACGCCCAGTAAAGAAAGACGTAAGTCCTACGTCAAAACATATGATTTTTTTTTGGTAACATATTAGTACTTATTCTACAAGCGATGTAGGACTGTTCGAATGAAGTGAGGATATCCGTATGCTCCTACAGGTGTTAGACAAAGAGGTTAAGATAGGCTAAATTTTGTGGAAGTTCAAATCGGCATAACTTTGCGTAGAATGATCCGATTTTGATGAGACTGGGAAACTTTGATGGACGCGGAACTCTTCTATTATACTGGCCCATGCTAATCCTCAGATTGGTCCTTGGCCACCGGAGATTTTCTGGGTTTTCCGCATATTTGAATAGATTGAAGTTATGGATAATCAGGAAGAAAATCTTCCAGTTTTGTTATTTGAAAATACTACTTGCATAACGATATTGCACATATTCATCGGATGGTATTTTTTCAGAAGCTCTTGAACCTCAATAATATGCGACTTGTTTTTTTGTGTTAACTGAAATAGTTATATGTTTGAGTGGTGCTGGAATAAAGCTGCAATGGTGAAAATTACTCCGGTCGGTAAGACGAAACACCAAATCTTTTCATAGAAAGCATGCATTAATTGGTTTATACCCAGTTTGTTACCCTTCATTGGAATCATGGTTTGCCCAGTGAAAAGCAATGATTATCTGTTTAATTCTGGATGGTGGATGTTATTGCTTCTGGATGGTGGAAGTTATTGTGATTCATTCTTTGTAAATATGCGTTTGCCCGAAATAAGGCATCGGTGGATATTTGTCTTCTTTAGAAATGAACGTTTGCCCGGATAAGGCAATTGTGGGTTTTATTTCTTCAAATTTCAGTCAATATTTCTGAAAGTGAAATCTGCCTTCTTACAATCAAATGATGAAGTATCAATAAGAAAACAGAATTACCCTGTTGACCAATGAATCGCCTGCTTTGAGTATGCTTACAGCGGCACACTAGGAGTTAACTTTCTAAAATCAGTATGGCGAACGGCACCTAAGGTTTGATTTCTCAAAATTAAGCACCTAAATCGAAAAAATATTTGGTAGGCGTAGTAGCGGACACCTTCCAACATAACTGGTACCAAATGGATTTTCGTGAAAAGTCCCTGCTGTGGAGAAAAACCTGCATTAGATGTTTTTCGCTATACAAACTTCAGGTGGTTAACTCATGCTGGCTATTTTGCGCATATACTATAGCGCCTGAATGTGACAGCGGCGGGTAGAAAATTAGCCACTGCCAGTAATTCATTGGTTTATCATTTTCCGATTTTGCAAAAAAAAACTGCTGTTCAAACTAGCAATTCCGAGCAAGGCCGGGTACCTACAGCAAGTTGATCATAAAGCCTAGTACGCAGTTCTCAAGGAAATCGCTCAAGGAAAATATGATCTAATTACCAAAGTAATTTTCACATATGGTGAATGCAACCGAAAAAGTAGGCGAAGAACATATGTTGTGCTCATTCGTAATTCATTTTGCAAAATGTCAGAGCGCAGGTAAGTTATTGACCTGGAACTTTTTTTTATAAATCCTCTGTTGTTGCTTTAATTCTAGATGGAGTTTTACCGGCAATGTTGCAGATGGTTTCTGGGAAGTCGAACGTGAATGTTCGTTCGGGATGCGCTATGCTTGCATTTATGCCGTACTAGTACCACCAGGAGCCAAAATAGGCGCAACTGACCATCCTCGGGGGCCTAGTACTACGAGTACTTTTTATTCAGATCCGAATCTTTTTGACATCTGGAGCAGAGTGTGTCGGATGTAATCTAAAAGAAACTTATACATGCTTTGCTGTATACACAAATCGAGCTGAGCTATGCGCCGATTGAAATATAATTAGCGGCGGTGTGTCAGACAATTTTCAGTTGGCGGCGGCGTCACACCATTCAAAATCGGCAGCGGCGGTGCAGCGTCGTAGATCGGTGAAATCTAGTAGAACAAATTTTAAATATTGTCGACTGCTCTTCGTGAAGGGGCTGTTTCCAAATGAATGTTTTGTTAACAAAAGTCTCCAACCGTTTTGGGTGATTTTGAGTGAAGTTATTGATAAAACCATAAAAGACAATGATTGAAAAAAAAATGATAAAATATCAAAATGCACACTTTACAGTTAGTTTATCGGAATAAGTCCCCATAAATTCTTTTGCAAATTCCACCATGGATTCTCTTAGACTTTACTAATAAAAATTCTTCTAGAAAATTCCGAACAGATTTCTCCAGCAATTGACAGAATATTCTGCCAATGGCTCCCAGAAATTCTATTGAGAATTTTCCTCGAAGTTTGAAAATTGCTGCAGAAATTCCTCCAGAAAAACAATTGAAAAATCTTTTGGAAGTCATCAAGAAAATTTCAATATATTAAATCCCTCTTCTAGGAATTGTTTCGGAATTTTATCAAATAATTCCTCCGAAATAGCTTAATGAAATTCCAGGAAACAATTCGAAAGTTCTCCCATGATCGCCCTGAGAGTTCCTTAGAGAGTTTCCTCAAGACCTCTATTGAAAATTTACCCAAAAAATTCCCTGACGAATCGCTTAGCAGCTTTAGTAGTTCCCAAGGAAATTTCTACAAAACTTCTTTCAAAAATTTCACAAGAAACTCCTTTGGGAATTACTCCAGGAACACCTCCTGAAGTTCCACCAAGAGCTACCCTGGAAAACTCCAATGAATTCCTTTACATATTCTGCAAGGGGCTCCTCCGACAAATCACCCCAGGGAGGGCCTCCGAAAATTAAACTTTAACAAACTCCAAAACCATAATTCCTCAGAAGATACTTAGAATTGTACCAGAAATTTCCTATGGAATACCGCCGGATGTCCACCGGGTTTCTTCAGAAATTCCTCTGGAAGTTCCATCAGTAATTCCTGCAGAAGTTCCTTCAGGAATTCCAATGGAAGTTGCTTCAGGAATTCGCCCAGCTTTTCTTTCATGAATTCCTCAAGAAGTTCCTTCAGGAATTCCACCAATAGTTCCTCCTTGAGTTTCTCCATAAGTCCCTTCAGTCATTTCTCTGGAAATTCCTTCAACAATAGGTACGGTAATTCTTACAGAAATTCCTCCGGAAATTCTTTCAGAAGTTTCTAGGATAATTTCTTCGGAAGTTCTTCAAGGAATTCCTCCGGAAGTGGCTTCAGGAATACCAAGGAAGTTGCTTCAGGAATTCCCCCGGCAGTTCCTTCATGAATTCCTCTAGAAGTTCCTTCAGGAATTCATTCGGAAATTCCTCCAGTAATTTTTCTAGAAGTTCATTCGAGAACTCCTCCAGAAGTTCATCCAAGGATTTATCCATGAATTCCTCAATGAAGTTCCTTCTGGAATTGTTCCAGGAAAGACTTGTAAAGCTCCTCCAGGAATTCCTCCGAAAAGTAGTTTGTTCGGGTGTTCCTTTAGGAATGCTTCCGTCAGTTCACTGAGAAATTCCCTAGAAGTTCCTGCAGGAGTTCCTCCCGTAGATAGACCAGACAGTTCTTACAGGAATTGCCGAGGAAGCTCCTTCAAGTGATCTTTTGGAAGTTTTTTCAGGAGTGTCTATGGAAGTTCTTTCCGGAATCCTCCCATGAGTTCCTTTAGGAATTCCTCCGAAGTTCCATCAGGAATTTCTTCGAGCGGTGTAAAGGAATTCTTCGGTAAGCTCTCTAGAGTACCTCGGGAAATAATTCCGTAAGAATCAGCAGGAATTCTACCAGAAGTTCTTCCTGGAATTCTCGAATTTTCTCCAAGAGTTCCTCGAGAAGTTCCTCCAGGAATTCCTCCAGATGTTACTATAAGGGTTCCTCCGGAAGAACTTGCAGCAGTTCCGCCAGGAATTCTTTGTGGTTTTCCTCCAAAAATTAATCGGGATATACTTCAAGTACTTCCCAAGCAATTCCTGGAGTAGTTTTCCGAGGAGGAACTTCCCGAGCAATTCTTGGAGAAACTTTTCGAAGAACTCCTAGAAGAATTTGTGTAGACTCTCCCGGGGGTTCGTGGAGCAACTTCCGGAGGAACTTCTGGAGGAACTTCTCGAGGAATTTTTGGAGGAACTTCCCACACATCTCCTGGACGAGTTTCAAGAAAAAATCCTCGGAAAGTTGCACCAAGAAATGCTTGGGAAGTTCAATTTTCACAGGAATTCTTCTAAAATTTTTTTCAAAAATTGCTCGGAAAATTCCTCCAGGAACTCCTCGGAAAACTGTTCCAGAAAATGCTTGTGAAATTCTTGAAGGATATAATCGATCAATTATTGGAGGAATTGCTGCAGGTTATTCCGGAGACATTTTTGGAGCGATTTCTAGATGAATTCCTGAAGCATCTTCACCAGAAATTCTTGGAGAATTATAGTACAAAAGTATCATCATGTTAGCCTCATGACATACGAATGCAAAAATGGTAACTAGGCTTAGAAATCTGGCAGTTAATAGCTGTGGAAGTGCTGAAGTGAACACTAAGTTGTGAGACGTCAATGTCCCAGAGGGGGATGTAATGCCAATAACAAGAGGAAGGAGGCTAAACGGTTCACGATAGATTTGCTTAGTATTTTGTCGGATAGAACTGGCGCACATGTTTTATTTTTCAGTAACCTTTCTTCAGTAGTTTTCCGACTGCTTTGAATTCAATTTCTGGAGGGATTCTTGAAGGAACTTCTGGAGGAATTTCGGAAGAGACTCCAGGAGGAATTTCTGAATCTCTGAGGAATCCCTGATGAAACTTCCGGAGGAATTCCTGAATGAACCTCCGGACCCAAATAACCAAAAGTTCCTTTGAAAGGACGTTTTTCGCTCAGTCAAACTGGTTAAGGCTACCTTACACCTTGGAAAAATTTTCTGCCGGATTTTGGTCCCCGTGCATTTTAAATGGGACCGGAATTTTGATTTTCCGTGCCCAAATCCCGAAAACATCGCATATGTAGAAATGCCTGGGGAAAAATCCGCGGACCGAATTCCCGAGGTGTAAGGTAGCCTTTAAGCGAAAAATGTACTAGAAACTTTTAGTTACTTGGACAACAATTTCTGAATGGAGTTCCTCCAGGAATTCCTCAACTCCTGGAATTTCTATGAAAGTTCCCTTAAAAATTCCTCTAAAAGCTCCTCCAGGAACTCCTCCAGAAGTTTCTCCAGGAATTCCTTTTGGAAGTTCTTCCGGAAATTCCTCCGGAAGCTCCTCCAAGAATTCCTACAGAAGCTCCTCCAGGATTTCCTACGAAATATCCTTTAGGAATTTCTCCGAAAGTTCCTTCAGGAATTTCTCCGAAAGTTCCTTCAGGAATTCTTCCATGAATTCCTCCAGAAGCTCTTCCAGAAATTCCTCCGGAAGATCCTCCAAGAATTTCTCCAGAAGTTCCTCCAGTAATTCCTCCGAAAGTTCCTTCAGGAATTCCTCTGGAAGTTCCTTCAAGAATTCCTCCGGAAGTTCCTTAAGGATTTCCTCCAGAAGTTCTTCCAAGAATTCTTTCTGAAAGTTCTTCCATAGATTCCTTCGGAAGATCCTCCAAGAATTTCTTCAGAAGTTCTCCAAGAATTCCTCCAAAAGTTCCTTCAGGAATTCCTCCGGAAGTTCCGTCAGGTATTCCTCCGGAAGTTCCTTCCAGAATTCCTCTGGAAATTCCTTCAGGAATTCCCCCAGAAGTTCCTCCAGGAATTCCTCCTGAAAGTTCTTCATGAAATTCCTACGGAAGATCCTCCAAGAATTTCTACGGGAGTTCATCGAGGGATTCTTCTGAAAGTTCCTCCAGGAATTCCATCGAAAGTTCCTCCAAGAATTTCTACGGAAGTTCCTCAAGGAATTCCTCCTGGAAGTTCATTCAGAAATTCCTCTGGAAGATCCTCCAAAAATTTCTATGGGAGTTCCTCCAGGGATTCTTCCGAGAGTTTCTTCAGAAATTTCTCCTAAAAATTCTTCAAGAAATTCCTCCGGAAGATCCTTAAAGAATTTCTACGGAAATTCCTGCAGGGATTCCTCCGAAAGTCCCTTCAGGAATTTCTCCGGAAGTTCCTTCAGGAATTCTTCCAGAAGTTCCTTCGGGAATTCCTCCTGGAAGTTCTTCCGGAAGATCCTTCAAGAATTTCTACGGAAGTTCCTCCGAAAGTTCCTTCAAGAATTCCTCCGGAAGATCCTTCAGGAATTCCTCCAGAAGCTCCTTCAGGAATTCCTCCGGAAGCTCCTTCAGGAATTCCTCCAGAAGTTCCTCCAAGAATTTCTACGGAAGTTCTTCCAGGAATTCCTCCGAAAGTTCCTCCAAGAATTTCTACGGAAGTTCCTCTAGGAATTCCTCCAGAAGTCCCTCCAGGAAATTCTCCTGGAAGTTCTTCCAGAAATTCCACTTCTTCCACAAGTTCCTCCAGGAATTCCTCCGAAAGTTCCTTCAGGAATTCCTCCGGAAGTTCCTTCACGAATTTCTCCAGAAGCTCCTGCGGAAGTTCCTCCAGGAATTCTTCCTGAAAGTTCTTTCAGAAATTCCTCCGGAAGAACCTCCAAAAATGTCTCCACAAATTCATCCGAAAGTTCTTTCAGGAATTCCTCCGGAAGTTCCTTCCAGAATTCCTCCGGAAGTTCCTTCCAAAATTCCTCTGGAAGTTCCTTCCAGAATTCCTCCGGAAGTTCCTTCCAAAATTCCTCTGGAAGTTCCTTCCAGAATTCCTCCTGGAACTTCTTCCAGAAATTCCTTCGGAAGATCCTCCAATTCTATGGGAGTTCCTCCAGGGATTCGTCTGAAAATTCCTTCAGGAATTCCTCCGGAAGTTCCTCCTGGAATTCCTCCAGAAGTTCCTCCAGGAATTCCTCCAGAAGTTCCTCCAGAAGTTCCTCCAGAAGTTCTTCCAGAAGTTCCTCCAGGAATTCCTCCAGAAGTTCCTCCAGGAATTCCTCCAGAAGTTCCTACAGGATTCCTCCAGAAGTTCCTCCAGGAATTCTTTCGGGAGTTCCTTCTGGAATTCCTCCATAAGTTCCTCCAGGAATTCCTCCGGAAGTTCCTCCAGAAGTTCCTACAGGGATTCCTCCAGAAGTTCCTCCAGGAATTCTTTCGGGAGTTCCTCCTGGAATTCCTCCAGAAGTTCCTCCAGGAATTTCTTCAGAAGTTCCTCCAGGAATTTCACCAAAAGTTGCTTCAGGAATTCCTTCAGAAGTAACAGGAATTGTTCCAAGAATGTCTTTTGGAGTAGTTAGACCAGGAATTCTTTTGAGATTTCTCACAGGAATTCTTCATGAAATTTATCCTGGAGTTCTTCTGGAAGTTGTTCCGGGAGTTGCTCGGGAAGTTACTTCAAGTTGCCATGTGGAAGTATTTTCAGGAATTCCTCCGGAAGTTCCTACAAGAATTATTTCATAAGTTCCTTTAGAAATTCCTACGATGTTCCATGAGAAATTTCTTTGAGAGATCTATTAATTATTGGAGCAATTGCTGCAGGTTATTCCGGAGGTATTTTTGGAGCGAATTCTAGATGAATTCCTGAAGCATCTCACCAGAAATTCTTGAAGAATTACAGAAAGAACTTCTGGTAGATTCCTGCAGGTACTTCTGGAGGGATTTCCCGAGGAATTCTTGAGAGATCTTCTTAAAGAATTTTCATACATCTATCAAAGAAATTCCTAAGGGAACTTATGGAATAACTCTTGAAGGAACTTCCGGAGGAATTCCTGAAAATACTTCTACATGACAACTTGAAGTAACTTCCCGAGCAACTCCTGAAACAACTTCTAGAAGAATTCCAGGATAAATTTCATGAAGAATTCCTGTAAGAAATCTCAAAGGAATTCCTGGTCTAACTACTCCAAAAGACATTCTTGGAACAAGTCCTGGTACTTCTGGAGGAATTCCTGAAGCAACTTCCTGTGGAATTCCTGGAGGAATTCCCGTAGAAAATCTTGGAGAATCTTCCGGAGGAATTTCTTGAAGAACTTTCAGGAGGAATTCCTGAAGGAACTTTCAGACGAATCCCTGGAGGAACTCCCATAGAAATTCTTGGAGGATCTTCCGAAGGAATTTCTGGAAGAACTTCCAGGCGGAATTCCTAGAGGAACTTCCGGAGGAATTCCTAAAGGAACTTCCAGAGGAATTCTTGAAGGAACGTACAGAGGAATTCCTGAAGGAACTTCCGGAGGAGTTCTGTAAGAAAATTCCGGAGGAATTCTGTAAGGAACTTCCGGAGGAATTCTGAAAGGAACTTCCAGAGGAATTCTGGAAGGAACTTCCGGAGGAATTCCTGAAGGAACTTCTAGAGGAATTCTGGAAGGAACTTCCGGAGAAATTCCTGAAAGAACTTTCGGAGGAATTCCTGGAGGAATTTCTGGAGACATTTTTGGAGGATCTTCCGGAGGAATTTCTGGAAGAACTTTCAGGAGGAATTCCTGAAGGAACTTTCGGAGGAATTCCTGAAGGAACTTTCGGAGGAATTCCTGAAGGAACTTTCGGAGGAATTCCTGGAGGAACTTTCAGGAGGAATTCCTGGAGGAATTTCTGGAGGAATTCCTGAAGGAATTTCCCGAAGAATTCTGGACGGAACTTTCAGAGGAATTCTTGGAGGAACTTCTGGGGAAATTCTTGGAGGATCTTCCGGAGGAATTTCTGGAAGAACTTTCAGGAGGAATTCCTGGAGGAACTTCTGGAGCAATTCCTGAAAGAGCTTCTGGAGGAATTCCTGAAGAAACTTCCGGAGGAATTCCTGAAGGAACTTTCGGAGGAATTCCTGGAGGAACTTCCGTAGGAATTCTTGAAGGATTTTCTGGAGGAATTTCTGGAAGAACTTCCAGGAGGAATTGCTGGAGGAACTTCTGGAGGAGTTTTTAGAGGAATTCGTGGGGGAACTTCCATAGGAATTCCTGGAGGAACTCCTTTCAGGAATTGCTTCCTAAGTAACTAAAAGTTTCTAGAACATTTTTCGCTTAAAGGCTACCTTACACCTCGGGAATTCGGTCCGCGGATTTTTCCCCAGGCATTTCTACATATGCGATGTTTTCGGGATTTGGGCACGGAAAATCAAAATCCCGGTCCCATTTAAAATGCACGGAGACCAAAGTCCGCCGGAAAATTTTCCCGGAGTGTAAGGTAGCCTTAACCAGCTTGACTGAGCGAAAAACGTCCTTTCAAAGGAACTTTTGGTTATTTGGGTCCGGAGGTTCATTCAGGAATTCCTCCGGAAGTTCCTTCAGCAATCCCTCCGGAAGCTCCTTCAGGAATACCTCTGGAAGTTTTTTCAGGAATTCCTCCGGGAGTGCGTTCTGGAATTTCTCCGGATGATACTTTAGGATTTCTAGTGGTAGTTCCTTCAGGAATTTCTCCATGAGTTCCTCTATAAATTACTTAAGCAATCCCTTCGGAAGTTTCTTCAGGGATTCCTCAGAGAGTTCCTTCAGAAATTCCTCCTGTAGTCTCTTCCGAAATTCCTCCAGAAGATCCTTCAAGAATCCCTCCAGAAATTGAATTCAAATCAGTCGGAAAACTACTGAAGAAAGGTTACTGAAAAAATAAAACATGTGCGCCAGTTCAATCCGATTAAGCACTAAGCAAATCTATCGTGAACCCTTTTTCCTCCTTCTTCTTTTTATTGGCATTACATCCCCCTCTGGGACATTGACGTCTCACAGCTTAGTGTTCATTAAGCACTTCCACAGTTATTAACTGCCAGATTTCTAAGCCTAGTTACCATTTTTGCATTCGTATGTCATGAGGCTAACATGATCATACTTTTATGCCTAAGTAAATCGAGGCAATTTCCAATTCGAAAATTGCCAAGACCGGCGCCGGGAATCAAACCCAGTCACATGGTCAGCATGGTCTTGCTTTGTAGCCGCGCGTCTTCCTTCAGAAACTCCTCAGGAAGATCCTTAAGGAATTCCTAAAGAAGGTCCTCCAGGAGTTCATACGGATGTTCCTCCAGGAGTTTCTTCAGAAGTTCCTTCAGGTATTTATCTGGAAGTTTTATTATTTTTTTTGCCTTTATTTGAAAGGATCACCTCTATCTCAGAAAGTTCTTTCAAAAACTTCTTTGGAAATTACTCCAGGATTTCTTCCGGAAGTTCCTGCAGTCTTTCCTCTAGAAATTCTTCCTGGAATTTCTCAAGAATTTCTTCCAGCAATTGTTCGGTAAGTTAAGAGTTCCTTGGATAGTAGTTTCTAGAGTTATTTGGAAAGAATTCCTCCGGTAGTTCCTCCAGAATATCCTCAAAGAATTCCTCAATCCACCTTTGCCCCACCTTCCGGAATTCTTCTGGAAATTCCTCCAGGATTTTTCCAGAAATGCAATTGCGAAATCAAAAATCCAACCAAAATCTAACGCACTTTCATCCATAAATTATCCTAGAAATTCATTTAAGTATTTCTACATAACTCTTCAAGAATATCCGCTAGGCATGGTTCTGAAATTCTTTGGAAGTTCCTTTTCGAATTCTCTTAGATATTCCTTAAGAAATCTATTCATTTATTCCGGTTATTCCAACAAAAATTTTCCCGGAAATGCGATTTATTTCTGGGAAATATCTTCAAGATTTCTCGGAATGTTGTATAGAAATTACTCCGGGAATTCTTCCTGAAATTCATTCAAACATTAGTTTACAAATTCCTCGGATTTTTCTTCTGAAACTGCTCCGGACAATTGCTCTTTCAGAAGGATGCACGATGGATTTTTTGTTGGAATATCCGAATGAGTTTCTTAAAGATTGCATGAATCAATTCTGGGAAGATATTTTGAAGAAATTTCTGTAAAAAAATGGATTTCCGATGCAATTTTGGGTGAATTTTGTACAAACCTTCTTAGAAAAAAAATCGGAAGTAAAAACCACGAAGAGTAGTTAAAGAAATATCAGGAGAAACTGTGAACTGTGAAAGTGTTAACTATAGTTCTTCGGAAATTCAGCGAGTTAGTGTAATGTCTTGCTAGCCAGCATTTAAAAGCCAATCAACGAATAATCAACGAGAGAATAAGGACATTCACAAAAAAAACCACAACGACGATTAGGACTAGTGATGCGAAGCTCAGTACGTGCAACTGCTAATAGCTCAACTTCATGAAGTGGAGAGCACATTTGATGGAATGCGGATTCGACGTCGTACGGCTGCAGGAAGTGTGTTGGAAGAAATCAATGCAATGGAGCGAATGTTTGAAGGTAATCCTATCATTCACCAGCACTGCGATAACACACTGGGCTGGAAACAACTTCCATTATTGATAGACGATTTGCTGAGATGCATGTACTGCACACTGCGGAAGCACTGATCATGATAATTTATTAATCACGCAACTCAAACTTGAATACGGCAGCTGCTAAAGCTACACCATCAAAATTTGCATAGAATCTTCGAAAAAAGATTATCCAGAAGCAGTTTGAACTGACACGACGACTGGAGAGTTCAGCGCTCTTTGCTTGACGACTGAGAACGACCCAATTTACTTCATTGTTTCCAATAACACTGCCATTCACAACACCTATTTCCATCATGACCTTCCGTAACGCTATACTTGAAGACTACCACAGTTGGAGAAATATAAGACCTGAAAAGAATCACTATCAAAATAAAAACAGAATGTGTAAAACTTATCAAAATACGAAACTTAACTTTGATTGAACTGAAAATACGAAATGTTGCGAACGTTTAGAGGTAGCCATTCCATCTACCAGAGCTGCAACTTCACACGCGATCTGGGAACAGCTTTCATAGTGCTGAAAAAATGCAAAGATGCTCATGCACTCTGGAAACATATTGAAGTGCATTATGAGTACGACAGACGTTCAAGTTACCTCATCAAAATCAATGAAAGATATTTGAAGGCTCAGGTTCACTAGGAGGAAAAGTTGTGTCCAAGCATTGAGAAGTTCAGCGTCCACCTGCGACCAACGTCCACCTGCGCGAATGCAAACGATCTGCTACTGATTTATTTAGCCGCTTCCAAGACCATGGCCTTTCGCAGCACTACTTTCCGTATCGGTACAATTGGAGGTGGAGATCTCAACACAATAGATCTATAATTAATTTCGAAATCTCAGATTTCGAATAATAAAAACAATGTGCAGAAAACAAAACGTCACTTTACTTGCGGAATAATGCACCAGTGCATTATTTCGCGAGCAAAGATATCGGTTTGTGTTTTCTTCACTGCGATACGCCTGCTATTCCCAAATTATTCATTTTACTTGCCAGCTCCGTACTATTCAAGGAATGTCAGCAGCAAAATCATTCCTTGACCACTACTTGTCCTATCTATTTACCCAGTACTTAAGAAGTCCATACCAATTTAAAGTCTCATAAATCACGTCTATAAATAACGATAACCCTTCAACAAATGTACGTGTGATTGGTGTGGAATGATTCCGTTTTCCTTTTACGAACAAAGTATCACAAGTCAGTCAAAAGCCGCCGTCAAAAGCCGATGTGGTTTGGCAGAACTACATATTTGCTTTTTTCAATGAAAATATTATTGTAAAAGTTGCTTACACAGTCATTAGGGTGGTTCAAAAAATCGATTTTGCTCCACAACGCTCATCTGGTTCTGTATCATGTTCTGAGTGTCCTTCGAAAATTTGAGTTCAATTTGATTTAGCACAAGTAGTTCCAAGTTTGCATACAAATTAGTATGGGAAAATTTATTTTTTCATTATACTGATTATGGCGCTTCCTCGTTCAGCGCAGGTTAATAGAAAATCTATATAGGTAAAAGGAATATTCAAGAGCTTTCACTCAACGTTTGATTAATCGCCCCAATAATTAGTAATCGATTTTAATACAGGTTGCGAATCTTCAGTCATGACTGTCATCTTATTTGAGGGTATCACTGAAACGTGCAGTGCAACATAGTAGCCTGAATTGTCTCTGCAATACTAAAGATTAAAATCGATTACTAAATATTGAAACGATTAAATAAGATGCGGTTTTCATTGAGTGAAAGTTCTTGAGTATTCCTTTCAGCTATGTAGGTTTTCTGTAAACCTGCCCTTAATAGGGAAGCGTCATAATCAGTATAATGAAAAAAATGATTTTCCCATAATAATTTGCATGCAAACTTGGCTCAAATTTTCGGATGATACTCAGAACGTGATACAGAATCAAATGAGCGTCGTGGAGCAAAATCGATTATTTGAACCACGTTATTAGTCATGCTTGTACTATTTTAATATCTTCAATTGATTCAACTTGAGCGAAAGCTTCCATCAAATGCGTTTCTAATGTAAATATGCATTCTGAACATTTGAGTGCTCATAAAATAAATATTGCATCAACCAACGATACGACCAATTAGTACACGTATCACATGGATAGTGCACATTCCATTTCATGATGATTCCAATTTACATTGTAGATGATCGCATTACTTCATGTACCTACATCTGTCAACGAGCCGACTTGCTGCTGTAAAACCGATAGCAAAACTGCATCACTAACTCTCGCAGCCATCTCGTCGGCTGCATCATACACCGTCCAGTAAATCTAGCGACCTGATTGTCTCTGCGCCGATGTCACCGACGAAAACTGCGTTGCACTCGCATATTGCCGGTGCATCCAGAAAATAGCTTTGTGATGCAATAACGAAAACATATGGTAATCTCGTATCCTCGGCCGGAGGTATTGCTCGTTTTTACGCGCGAAGATGGGCTTACAAATCCACGCATCGTTGCAAATTGATGACAGACATTCAACTCAAGGCGAAGGCGTGGGATTCGTTGGCGATGATGTTACCGACGACGACGAGCCGTTTTGAGCATTAAAAAGCAAAGATCAAGTGCACGCCGTTGTTATCATCTTTTGGAAACTGGTTTATAAGAGCGGTTCTATTGCTATTGAAGCGTTCATCACAGTATGTCAACAGCTTGTGGCGCCATTAGAATTACTATCAAGTTCACAGAGTGGAAGTGGAGTAGTTCTATACGCTACTAGGTATGTGAAAACAAGTGAACTATAACAGCAATAACAAAAAACAGACGCCATGCTACATTATTGCTCTATTTACGACTGAAAATAAAATTTGAACTATCCATCTAACACGTAGTACGAATGTACGATTTAATGATAATACAGTTAAACCTCCATGAGTCGATGTTCTATTCCTCGATATCGACTCATGGAAGCAAATTAAGCCATATTAAAAAATATTTTCTGGGCTACTGTGATGGTCCCTTCAAACAGCTTCCCGAGGATTTTCTATTCCATATCTCGATATTTCCATGAGTCGATGGTCCCTTCAATATCGACTCATGGAGGTTTGACTGTAAAAACTCAGATGGGAATGAATAAACACTTCTGGGTTGAGAACATTTGTTGTCAATACAAACATCAGATACAATAGAATAAATGACTATATGTATATGAAAGGTCATGATTTATTTCTCCACAGGATAATAAAAAAAACCCAGACGTTCAAACCTAGGCGAGAAGGCTTCTTCATGTATTAGAAAATGCAATAAAAAGTATGCTTGAATTGCTTGTTGACTCCTATAGCTAAGACTAGAGTCTTGCGCCTCGGACTCCGACGGTTTTAGCGCCGTTGTAACCAATTCCGACTAGCGCTTCGTTGGACAATTTCAATCGTTTCCATGAAATTTACACCCTATGAACAATGTACATCCTTTCAGTTGTTCTCCTGGATTTTTTACATATCACTGGATGGCAGAATTCTTGATGAAATGTGGCATCCTAGAGTGCAAGGCGGTACATAGTCAGTTTTATAATTTTTGTATATAATAACTGAGGTATTCTATCTTTTATTATTAATATTTTAGAAAACATTGTAATAATGTGAATCTATATACATAAAAATGAATTTCTAAGATGGTTCGAGACCCCTCCCCGCTTTGGAAAAGGGGGCTCCCATACAAATGAAACACTAATTTCATCATAACTCTTGAGTCTTGAATTAATCAAGCAAATGGAACCAAATCTGGTATGCGGAGTTTTTGAAAGGGAAGATATGTTTCTGTGGTGGTTCCAAACCTTTCCCCTTTCTGGAAAGGGAGGCTCCCATACAAATAAAATAGAAATTTCTGCATAACTCGAGAAATAATCGGAGAATAGATCAATTCTAGGCGAAACGAGTTCGTCGGGTCTGCTAGTTTGTTAATAAATACATTATTATACATTGTAGCTATTGAATGTCATTTGTTTGTTAAAATCTTTGCATTACTATGAATGCCGAAAGCCACGAGTGATGTCGTCTGAAAATACTAGTTCATTAACATTAAAGATATAAAGTTAGTTCCTTACCGCAGAAAAAGCCCCATCGAAGTAAATTCCATATATGTACCACAATGAGAAAATCGAAGAGAATAAAATTTGGCTAATATGCCCTTCTCAAATGTTGGTTTTTCGATTATTTTAAAGCCATACTAACATTCAAATCGGATTTTTTAGCAGATATTTACCTAAATGGAAAAGCTTCGTTCAACATGCGGAGGTGAAATTATTGCCACAAATGCCAGACTAACCTAGATATTAAGCAAAAGAGACCGTAATAAAAGAGAGTCTCTTATTTGGACACTCGACGGTTTCAAAAATCATGCTGGAAGTATTGTTTAATTAAAAAAACAGCATTTTAAAATATTTAAGTTTCTCAGCAGCAGGGATGCCAGATGATATTTTTAAATGTCTTCACAGTCGTTTAAAAATGTCTTCAAATGTCTTCAATATTAAAATTATGATTATCATCGAGAAATATCAAAATCCAATAGGTTTGTAAATTCAATCAAGTCCTTATTTTATTGATGTGGAACAATGTTAATTTTTTGACATTGAAATTGTTAGAATTTTAGAGAATATTTCTTAAATATAATTTAAATATTTTTCAAATATTTATATTTAATTTAAAAGTTTCACGAGATAGTGTATAACTAGTTTCCCTGGATTTTTTATTGAGTCTGGCTGAAATTCCACCGGATTTTTTAACTGAATTTCCACGTGGAATTCTTCCAAAATTATTTTTAAAGAATACTCTGTAGGGATTCAAAATTTACCGTGAGATTTTTTGTAGGAACTTCCGGATAAATTTCTGATGCAACTTCCGGATAAATCCTTGATATCCCTCAAAAATACATCAAGAAAATCCTTCAGGAATTTCTCCCGAAAATCCCTCCAGAATTTATCCTAAAGTTCCTACAGGAATTCCTTTTTTAGAAATTTCTAAACAAACTTCCGGAGGAATTCTTGGAAGTAGCTCTGGATGAATTCTTGGAGGATCTTCTTGAGATATTGCTGCAGAATTTTCCGAAAGAAATCCTGGAGGAAATACCAGAGAATTTCCATAGTATACTTCCGGAGGCATTCTTGGAGAATCTTTCGGCAACATTCTTGGTGAATCTTATAGAGAAATTCTTGGAGAAACTTCCAAAGGAATTTATGGGAAAACTTCCGGAGGGATCCCTGGAAGAGCTACCGTGAGAATTGCTGGGGGAACTTTCGGAAGAACTTCTAGAAGAGCTTCCGGAGGAATTCCTGAAAGAACTGCTGGAGGAATTCGTGAAGGAACTACCGGAGGAATTCTGGAGGATCTTCCGAAGAAATTCTGGGATATACTTTCACTGGAATTCTTGGACGATCTTACGGAGGAGCTCTTAGAGGAAATTCCAAAGGAATTCCTGGAGGATTTTTTGGAGAAATCCCTGAGACTTCCGGACAAATTCGTGGAGGAAATTTAAGAGGAATTTCAGAAAGAATACCAGAACGATTTTTTGGAGAAATTCATAAAAGAATTATCAGCGAAAATACTGGAAGAATGTCTTAAAATATTTCTAGAAGCAGGGCTGGTAGCGATGAATGCCGTTCAAAATAGTGACTTTAGTGACCACCGATGACGAAAAAGTGACCAAATAGTGACTTTCTGTTGCAGAAAAAGTGACCAAATAGTGACTTTTGTGTGAAGTCTTCAACTGGGTATAGAGCTACAAGATGCATTAGCATTGTTACGGTATACTTCGTAGATTGCAAACTAGTGTACATATTATTTTTGAAATCTTTATCTAGAATGCTATCAGAAATCAAGAAAAGGCAAAAACAACAAAAGCATGAGGATTGCTACTACTGGCCATGTCCATCTTTGCCGTAAGGAGGGAGAGGATAGAAGCAAGAGGCCAGTGACTGTGACACGCTCATAAGTACCACGAAGTTGGATATTGAAGATGGTATTCGTTGGATCAGCCAGAAGCTAGCAATGTGACCATGGTACCATATTGAGTAACACCACGAGAAAGTATCCAACCGTCGTCATGAGAACAGGTAGTGAGTTACAAATTGTGCCACAAAATTATGTTCTCAATTACAACAACATTTATTGTTTAATATGGGCACAAAGTTTTCTGTATAACAGCCAAAGAATGATATTAAATCATCTAAATAATTAAAATTATAACGTAATTAAAATAATAACGAAAATTTAAAAATACAATTTGATCCATTATTGAACTGTGGTTTAATAACAAATTTAAACGAAGTTTTTGAAATTTTGAACTCGACGTGGCATTTTGAGGGAAATTGTGAAAATCCAATAAAACCATGGTATCTTATTAGAAATCCAGAAATTTCAATAAACTATAATTTCTAAATCTCAGACTTTAGTATTAAAGGTATTGAAAAATGGGTGGCCAAATAACCTCGAGTTAAAAAAACTTTTAAATCTTATTAGTTTTGTTTTATTTTAAATTTAAAAAAAATCATTTCAATTCATTCACCTCCACACTAGTTTTTTGGGTTAATAAACAGAATCCAATTAACATACCTAAACAAAAACGGAATAATATTTCTGAAATAATTCCAATCAAATGTTTTGAATTCAGTGGCTGAGGCTGTTCACTATCTTTGTTACCGAAGGGTATTAACGCTCACCAACAGACGTGGATTTGGTTCCAATTCTCCCCAATTCTGTACTCGATACTCGAGGTCAGCCTTTCGCATTTTAACAAATTTAGCTGTACTTCGTAGATTGGACACTAGTGATACTTATGTTTTTCTTTTGAAGTACTTATTCAGATTGCTATCAGAAATCAAGGTAGGTGTGGTCCTTGATTTCAATCTAGGATAAAAGTCACAAAAGCATGAGAATTACTACTCCTGGCCACGCTTATCTTCACCGTAACTTTTGAGAGGAAGGAAGTGTTGATGTAGTACTTACTTAACGAGAGGCCCCGACTTTGCGAAACTCTCATAAGTACCACATAGTTTGGATATTGGGGAAGGTATTCGTTGGGTCAGGATTTGCCTGTAGCTGACAATGTGACCGTGGTTGGTCTTACACCGTAATACACCACGCAAAGGTGTCTACCCAGCACTACGGGGACCTTCCGCATTTTCACAAATTTCATTCGTGAAGGAAAAGATCATAGTTGACAAGAATCGGAAATAAGCTCACGATTTTCACAACACATTTCTTTGGTGCACATCTTCCAAATTCAATATATTGCTACCAGAATCACATTTGATTTGGCTGATAATAATAGTAGGTACAAATGATTTTTATTTTGAACTTTATTTCAATAGCCACTGCAAAAATAGTGACTTTAGTGACCATTTTCCGAAAAATAGTGACTTTAGTGACTTTTGGATGCAAATAGTGACTTTTTAGTGACTAGCCTCAAAATAGTGACCAAGTCACTAAAAAGTGACTCGCTATCAGGCCTGCTAGAAGGATTACCAAAGGAAATCAAGGAAGAATTTAACGAAAGTGTGTAGCAAGTTTCCTCGGGATTTGTTTTAAGGACATTATCCTGTAGTAATTTATCATGGAAGTTCTGAGAAATATCCATTTAACACCAAAACAATTTCAATTTCTTGTGGACATTCGTAAGAATTTTCTATGGAAATTAATTGAGACAAATTTCTTGTGGAAATTAAAAAGGATTTTTTGTGGGAGTTCAGTAGAACTTGTGGAAATTAAGAAGAATTTCCCGCTTAATATTTGGAGGATTACCTTTATTTCTTCTTTGCGGAAATTATTATAAATTTCCATAATAATTTTACATGAGTTTTCAATTTTAATTCTCTTAATTTTAGACAAGAAATTCCTCATCGGAAATTCTTCTTATTTTACATGAAAAAATCTATTAAATTTTCACTGAAAATTCTTTTAAAAATCCACGGGAAATTCAAAGAGTTTCCCGATGGATATTTAGAGGAATGTGGAATGAGGGAATGGAAATGCCGAAAAGATCAGCTAAATTCAGAACGAATTTAGAAAAAAAATATGGTCCTAGCTCAACGGTTCAATAAATTAAATCTAGTTATAGATAGCCATCCTGGCGGACATAGTGATGAACATCCTCTTGGACAACATAAAAAGGCGTGTTCAGTTCGAAATACCTTCTTCTTCTTCTTCTTATTGGCATTACATTCCCACACTGGGACAGAGCCATTTCTGCATTCGTATATCATGAGGCTAACACGATGATACTTATATGCCCAGGGAAGTCGAGATAATTTCCAATCCGAAAATTGCCTAGACCGGCACCGGGAATTGAACCCAGCCACCCTCAGCATGGTCTTGCTTTGTAGCCACGCGTCTTACCGCACGGCTAAGGAGGGCCCCTTATGTGGAACATGCTGTGCCAGCTAAAACAAGCATTTTCTGGCAAATCACGATATTTATCAGAAAAAAATAGATTAATCCACCTAGCGTTGGTGGTGGCTTTCTCGCGGATTGAAAATGAGAAAACACATTAAAAAGGTGAAAATTGTACTTTGGGGACATAGACTAGGGTGGCTCAAATTAGTATGGGAGGAACTTTTTTCAATTTTTTTGATGGGCCGCCCACTTATTCGGTTCTATTTGATGCCCTGATGCTCTGGACAAAATTTCAGTTAAATCGGTCAACATTTGGGCGGTGCTAAACTCGTTGGAAGTTTATATGAAAAAATATATGCAGAAACATGCAAAAACAGTGAAAAGTTGGACGGCACAACTTACGATGAAGAACTATGATACTCATTCATATCTTGAAGAATTTATTACAGAATGTTATGCAGAAAACCACGAGAAGATTAGAGTTTGTCCGGCTATGTTATTAGCATTTCTCTGAAGTGGGGTTTGAGCAATTTTCGTTTCTCTTACCTTTGAAAAGAAATAAATTCACCCCTTCAACACTCCAGTAAAATGCTAATATCTTTGCCTAATAAACTCTAATCTTCTCGCGGTTTTCAGCATAACATTCTGTATTTAATTCTACAAGAACTGAATGAGTATCATTGTTCTTGATCGTAAATTGTGCCGTCTAACTGCAAATCACTGTTTTTTTATGTTTCTGCATACATTTTTCCATATAAACTTCCAACGATTTTAGCACCGCCCAAACGTTGACCGATTTGGCTGAAATTTTGTCCAGAGCATCAGGGCATCAAATAGAACCGAATAAGAGGGCGGCCCATCCAGGGTTGTTAATCGGTAAATTATCATCGTTAATTTAACGCCATCTTCGATAACGATAACACTTTTACGATAATGCTTCGTTGACGATAAAATGAGCGTTGAATTAGCGTTATCGTTATCGAGTATTCGTTGATTTATCGATAATTATCGAGTTAACTGTAACATGTACTACAGTTTGAAGTGCAAATATTCACAAGCTGGATTTGCAATATCTACTTTAAAAATATTGTATCGCCTTACAATATTCGAGAACGCCTTTAAAACCTAGAATTAATTTGGGATTCAAGAAGGTCACCGAATTGACCAACACATTATTTCGTTCAATCATTAAAGTTCTTACAGAGTCGCAGTTCTCCATAGTAGAGAATCTGAGAGCATTTTTAATGTCAACCTATACTTATGTTTAATCTAGCATTATTACAAAACTTCTGTTTTGAAGATCCGGAGCACCCAGTTATATGAATATTTTATGACTCACCGTTTAGACTAAACTCCTTAGTCTAATCAAATCATAGGTGACGAGATTAGTCCACCAATCTGTTGAGAGAATATTCACTTGGTACTGGTGCTGCCTAGCATGCAGCACTACCGATCGCTGCATCAAATAAATTTCTAGTACTTGGATCCCAATATATTGTCGATGACATCTAAAAAAAACGCTAACCATCAACAGAGCACCTCACTTCTCATCGTTTCGTAGAGCAGCATGCATTAAGCAACAATTTTAGAGTGCCCCGCTTCAATCAAAATTAACTCTGATTAACCAGCTGCAAACAATTTGTTCCATTCTCAACTTCTGTCAAAATTTTACACCAACTTTATTCGCGTAATCTAGTAACCACATTATCGCAAAATTATCGAGTTAACTTAGGTTAAATTATCGAACTACGATAATAATTCAGTTGATTCATCGTTATCGTAGCAACCGATAACGTTGAACACAATCAACTTTATCGGCGATAACGATAAATTAACGATTAACAACCCTGGATGTTATGCCAATAAGAAGAAGATAGACCTTTGGACCTTGTAGTCGGTTTGTTATGATTCGGCCAATTAACTAATATTTTTTTCCGTTTCTGATACATAAATTCGTGATTGGCGCCTCTGGCAAGGGGCATTCTAGCGAGTTATTGATTAATTTGCGTGATGAATTAACGTTACAACCAGGGCTAACATTGCCTCTCGCTACCCTATTTCATTCTTACTTGCACAATTTCTCACATTTGTATACTGTCGCCGCCATCGAAGAAAACCGCACACACCGCCCCCGTATAAAAACAGTTCATGGATGGGGCACGTTGGGACTTCGGGAAATTTATACATTACATAGGGTTAATCAGGAATCAGAATATTTTAATCAACCTTTCCTCAATAATGGTAAGATTTTTCTACAAATAAATCGTACACCATTACGCAATTAGCACATGGCCCCATTATAGGTATCATACCCATCCAATCTTGTGAAGACCCGTAGGTATGGAACCACCCATTGCCGAAATGATTAATTTTCACATTTGAAATAGTGCGTACGGTTTTTGTCCCTCAATCCCACGATTCGTGGGCCACGAAACCTGCTCTCCCATGTGAGCCAGGAAAAGCTAGCGGTTCCATTTACCGCCCTGTGTTAATTGATGATCTATTTAGAAAGCGGTACATGTGTAGCATCTTTGCAGCCGACGACGCCCGACTATAACAAAGTAACATATGTGTTCGTAACTAGCTGTTATGTACAGTTTCATGGTTTTTAATACACAGTTTTCTATAAATTTTGTTTCGTTGATATAACCATTATACTTATTACATATCCTGGAAAATGTTTCATTAAAACGAGCATTATAAATATATCCGAATCGTGATTATTAGCAGCATTATCGTTCAAATAAATTAGAAATAATCTTGTTTTGTCTTGTTTTTCGGGTGACGACACCACCATGCGATCCATCTGTATCGTCTTTTCCTGTCCAGATGTGCGAACACTTTTCAACGACAGCAACATTTAGCTCGCTAGCAATGCATTCCGACGAAAAACACTTTTACAACATTCAGTCTGTGGCAACTTGCTGCCAGTGTTGGGAAATGTACAGTAAAACACTGTGATTATGCGAATGTTTACATTTTATCCGATCAAATTTCACGCACCGCACAAACCGAAACAGTTTTCCAAAAAAAATGTACGCCTCATTGTGACATTTTTTTTACCGATGAGGCAAACTGTTTGTATGTTCCTGCCTGCTGCTGCGTGAGAGTCGAGTCGTCGGTGCAGTCAGCAGATTTCTTGTTTCGGTTCGTGCGCAGCGCAAACAGAACAGATTCGAGTTTAATTGCCTGTGGCGCAAAGCCTAGAAAGAATGCTAGCCGTTGGTACTAATTCATTAGTTCTAGCCACTAAAATGAACAAGGAGTAGAGAAATAATCATTTACCGCCAAAAACGGTCATACGTCGTGAAATGAGTGTACAGAAACATTAATTGTGGGGAGAGAAAATAAAAAAATCATATGGTGACTGTCGTCTGCTTGGTCGTGGCTGCTGCTGCGGCTGCCGTGTTTTTGTTTTTATTTTACTTCGGGGCAGATTTAATGATAAAAAGAAATGTCAACCGTTCCCGTCCCTGCTTGCTGCCTAACGAAAGCTTTTTTTAGCCTGCTAATTTTGAGACACTTCAATCACCTTCCTACGTTCAATCGAAACGCAACCTGTTTACCTTCGAAAGATTTGGCTAATTTGTGAAAAAAATGCTAAACGATTTCTGGTTCGATCTAATCATCGAGTAACGACAGTTATTTCCCGCAGGGGTCCCACAGATTTTTTTTTAATTTGTCGAAATTCTACATATTATATCTGTAATGCTTATTCTACTCGTAAATTTACGAAGCAACTGCATTTTGAGAAAAAAAATACCGTTCTATTTTCTATTCACTCTTCTCATCGCTTTGTATGGAACGTACATATTTACAAATTCGATCCGCGGTTTGGGAGTGACTATCAATTGAGCACAACACGCAGAGTAACCTTGCGGTCGAAGCAGTTTTGTACCTAAGCCGTAAATCACATCCAAAGTCATGAAAACCTGCAGTAGTAAAACGCCTCAACATCTGCTCCACGATGCAGACCTACACTAAGGGACACGGCGGATGAGATAATTGTACGCCGGTAAAATGCATCTATCTTCCAATCGGGTAGAGCGTTTGAGTCACCGATGCATGAATAGCTTGAAGCGCTTAGTGGCCAATATGAATTCGGGATGGTGATTCTCAATCTTTAATCGGTTCATGTGGAAAAGATAAAGAGGATTTCAAGCCCTTTTAAGGGAAGAAAAGCTAATTGTTTCAGTCAACCGTGCTTTCCCTATTCAATAGAATTCATGGGAAAAAATATCCAGCTGTAGAATTGAGAACCACTGACAAGAAATTTATTACCTGACTACGTCAGCGCACCTACGTTAACGCAAACATTTCTCGATTTCGCTTAAGAAGTGAGAAGTCTCCTGTCCATCGGGAAGGTCGGCACTGCTGGTGCGGTAGTGGTATGAATGCAAGGAGGCGAACAAAAATTGCTCTTCCAGCCAGTTTTAGGAGTCTACGACCTGCCCACCTCAGCTCAAGTCTACAAAATATTGACAACCGTCCGGCTACAGTTCGATACCCACCTACTTTATTTACTTTTGGAGCTGGCATCAGACTTGCTTCATAAAGTGCACTGATGCCCAATTAGGGTAGGACCGGGTCGGGTGAGGCAACGATTTTATGAGTTATTTGCTGATGATGGTTAATGAATAAGTTGTCAATGTTCGTCGTTCGACTAAATTGGATGAAGTAATTATAATAATATCTGAACAATAACTAATTGTTCTGCAATAAAATGGGCGTTAGCTGATTGGCTTCTGTATGACAGGTGAAGCTATTACGAATTATACAACACGCAAGAGAACTGTGAACTGAGTAGGCATTGCCTGTGTGTAACACTAACAAGCTTGTTCACAGACCCAAAATAAACCCAACAAAATGACTCAAAACATAAACAAAACCCACACACCGTACCTACTCCGCGGGATTGAATGCAGAAGCATTTACTGAATGCACGTTGCTCTAATTCTTGACTCACGACGTCACGTGCCAGCCCCACCAAATGATGCTGATCTGGTAAGGGCGTCCGTCGTCATCGCACAGGTCGTCGCGTAAATTATTTTGGCCGCTCGCCAGCAATCTTGATCGTGACATTCTGTGAATGCATTCCACTTGTGCTTCCACTTTTCCATAATAGCAAATCAAGCCAAGACTGAGCAAGGTGTGGTATGCCATGAGCTGACGTAGAGTAGAATGCATAAATGCGTTTGCAGACATCGGGCATCGTTTAGTCGGTGATGACGACAGACAGATGACGGCGACATCTACGACGCCTTATAATTAGTGAGATCAGCGGAAGGCGAAAAATAGAGTAAACATATTCAACAGGCCGTATATGCCGCGCCGTACTTATGAAGTTACAGAAGAACGCGATGACTATTTTTGGTCTGCAATCTCTGATTCCAAAATAAAATTTAAAAAAAAATGTTTTTGAGTTGGATTATTTCGTCTTTTGGGGTATCCAGAATGCTGTGTCGGCTTAATTTTAAAAATAATTTTTGAAATTCTTTAGAAATATAATTTAGATTTCCATACTTAATGCATATCACAATCTTTATCCTTCCATTTCTCCCATGCCTAATTTTGTCGATTGTTACAAATATGCAGTCTTAGGCAGTACAGCTCCTCGATGAACCTACGCCGAATGGAGTATCCTCCTCCATTGGACTCGATGCTGGGCCAATCGCTTTCTGTCGCCCTGAAGTTCAGCGCTCTCAGGTCCTCTTATACTGCAAACAGCCATCGCGGCCTTCCACAAAGCCTACGGACTCTTCTGAATTCTCTACTGAATATTATTTTCGCTTAGCGCTCTTCCAACATATGAACAACGTGTCCAGCCCACCCTAGTATGTCGTGTTGTATAAGCTTAATAATATTCAGCCCTTTAAACACCTGGTATATTGGCCTGGCCAGATGCCATTCTTCTGTTTACTGCCGAGTATAGTCCGCAGCACCTTACGCTCGAATACTCCGAAAGCTCACCGATCAGCCTCCCTTAACGTCCATGTTTCATGTCCGTATAAAGCCAAAGGAAAAATCGCAAATTCCGTTTACCGCTCGCAGATTACGGGACTTAAGCTGATCACGAAGTACGTAATAAACCCTATTCCCAGCTGCAAAACGCATTTTAATCTCGCGGGTAACATCATTATCGCACGTCACTACAGTTTCAAGGTACACAAGCTCTTCTACCATTTTAAAAAATTTTACCATCCAGTACCACGTTGATGATAACTGATCATGCTCATGAGTCCAATCCTCGCTGTCTCCTTCTTAAAATGCACAAAAGCCTCTTCCACGACACGATGATCAATCTTCGAACGCTATATTGAAAAGTAAATTCGATGAGACGAAATTATTATTATTTATATTTAGAAAAAAATACTGCAACAACCTGGAAAATTCAGAGAATTTTGTTTTTACAGATGAGTAGACACCCTGCGTTATCAACAGGGACGTTGTACGGGTCGGACAGGAGGGCGACATTAGTCCTCGACTCCGAGACCGACTGCCACAACAGCTGCTGGGCAATTGCACAGTGGTTAAGATTCAGCTGTGTTACTTGCACGGCTTATTCTTATTTTTCTCTCCGATGGGACACGAAGACTCACCCATAACGTGGTTGCAGGCTTGCTTTTTGCTGGCGCACATTCATGCGCCTTGTGCCCTTCCTCACCACAACGACGACACAGGTTGCTACAGTCGGGGCCCTTACAGTTGAAGGACTTGTGTCCCAACTCTAAGCCACGATAGCACCTGTCCACTGAAGGCGACTGGAGTTTGCTCACTGGGCATACTGACCAGCCGATCTTCAACTTTCCACGCTCCATAACCTTTTTGGCTTCCGCAACCGGTAACCTAAGGTAGGCTACCTGCGTGCCAAAGGGACCGCCTCTTAGGCGTACAGAGGTGTTCTCGACTTCTGTACCGCACTGGCACCTGACATCGTCGTCCACGTTCTTGACCTCGTCCAGTTGCTTGCACTGAAGGGTCACTTTCGCCCCAACGAACTCACCTCAGCGTCGTCACCCAAGACCTCTTGAGCCAGCTTCCTGTAGTCAGTCCCACTAGCCTGCGCTCCGCGTTTTAAAACCAAGATCATTTCACCGGTCTTGGTGCGTCTGACACTTCGCACGTCCTGACCCAGCGCCGAAAACTTTTCGGCCGCCCGCATCGATTTAAGGACTTCAGCGTACTTTGCCTTATCAGTTTTCACCAACAAAGCCTCGCCTCTCTACTTAGCTCCTTTGCGGGTCGAGATGCAGTCGACTTTCGCTTTGCCCTACTGACCAGCTGCCAGGGCTTTGCGGTCCCGATGCCGATGGTGCAGACTGGCTGGTACCCTCTTGTGGCCCGGCGACTTGCGTCTGGTTGGTACCTTTCGCCTTTTTGGGCCGACAAGTCGCCTTCTCGGGTCAACGCCCTGCGGGCTCCTCTGCACCCCGATCTGCTCCACCCAGACGACGTTTGACCTTTACGGTTTCACGTCGTTTGGCTTTGCTCTGAGCGCCTCGCCGGATTGCTGCCTGAGCCGTTTCGGGTTAGGCGCAGTCTTTTCTTCATTAGCTGTCAAGGCGAATTAATCGCCTCTTGGGTCATGGTTGCTCCTCCAAGGAAGGAGAAGCCATCGGTTTGAGCACCTTTGTCGGCCTTCTCTCTTCCCACCACCCGCCTGATAAAGGCATCCTGTTCTTGTCTTGCGACTCGAACAGCCTGGCGAAGCATCCGAAGGTTCTGTTTCAGTTCCTTACTGATGTTCTGCCTTGCGTTCGCGAACTCGATGATATCATCGAATTGCTCGGCGACCACCCACATCCCGGATAGTGCCCCGCCGAGCGGGCTGATAGGGCTATACCCTGTCACAGCTGGGGAGACTCAGGTGCTGCTAGTTGCAGCCTCCGTCACAACTTTATTGTATGGCGAAGGCATAAATAAAACAAACTCATATGTTGACTCTAATCGCAAACCGAATGAGAATAATTTCAAATGTTCCAATCCAAAACAAATCTTTAGTTGGCTTAAGGGGCTATATTTTGTTAAATGGCGTTATGATGTTGATAAACCGAAGCACCGGCACTTTTGGGTTTATATCAACATATTTCCTTCTTTTCGTGGAATAAGTCAAAAGTCTATCAAATTGCAAAAGGTGCTGATGAGAACGTACTTTGCTTTTACTCCCTTGATAAAATTCAACCCACCCGTTACTCAAACGTATTTTATTTTACTCAAACTAGAATATCGTAGAGAAACATTTCGGCATCTTCTATATAACATCACACGTTGGGTAGATGGATCTCTTTTTGCCCATAAGACCCAACAAAAGCTCAAGTATTTAATGTACTTTAACTTTAATATTCAATTCAAATCTACCTATCTTTGCGGAAGATCTATTGGGATAAAGCTATAAGTGTTGTAAAAAGGCCATGTCTGCATATCTGTGATTAAATAATGATTGGATACCGTCAAGCCATGCAGTCCAGTCAATCATTCTAATTTCTTTGTGGTAGCATCCGTTTTAGGAAGAATCAAAATAAAATAAAACCACTCGGCATTAATGTGCAGAATGCACGCAAAACCTATAGGACAAGAAGAGAGCAAAGTGACGATGAGAATGCACCACTTCTGTATATTATTTTCTCATTATGCAAATTACATGCTTTAAAAAGCCATCAAATCTCATATGTTTAAAATTGGTTGCAGGGGAATATCCCTACTCGGTATTCGGCCATTCCTTTCTTGTCTTATCTCACAAATATACGAATTAATTGTAAGGATTGAAATATAAAACTCAATTTCTAACCTCAGTGAAAGTATTAAGCAGCATACCTTGTCCGACAGCTCGAGGGGCTAAGGAACCCGACAAACACACAACTGAAACGAAATGGATCTCATAGATTCCAAATATGTTTAAAAGCAACAGCAATACAGCAATATAATAACATTCGAAGAGCGTCTTTTGACACTTTTGCGTTCTTCGCAGTAGTTGTAGTTGAAAATATTAACAAGGTCAATTAAATCGAAGATCGCCAAAAGTTTAACAGGTACAAACTCATTTTCCATGACCCCAAAACAAAAACCTGGTACCAAAGAGAGCGGAAACTGCAGGATAAATAGAACCTATTGGGTGCCAATGCCAACCTCAAACCATACTGCAAAAGGCCGAATGATGTCCAATTTGGGAATCTCGGACTCATTCAGTAGCCGCTAAGATGCGAAGGCCGACGGAGGTCCTTCGTAGCTTTGTTGGTTAAAAGCACCAGCAAGCGTACTGAGGGTCGTGGGTTCGAGTCCCATCGAAGGAAAGGGGTTACCTTCAATACCTTTTTCACATCAAAATCTTCCACACATTGTAAATTTGTAACATTGTAATGTAATGACGGAGAGATAAGTGAAAGTTAGCCAATAAGAACGTACCATTCTTAAGGCATAGTCTCAATCGTCCAGCTAAAACCAGCAACATTGTGCCATTTCTTGAAACGAATAGCTGGGGCCTTTTTGGATCCGAAGTTAGCGTTCGGTTTCAGGACGAACGCGTTGCAGATAAAAATGAGCTTAGCACCTGTTAAGGACCCCCCGATACACTCACAGTGCGGACGCCTTCCCACACCGGATCTGGGAAATACCTTAACACAACTGGATAACTCGAAAATTATCATCGTTATAGAGTTTTGACGTCTTCGGAAGACTCAAATTTATTTTTTGTGTAATTTGCCTGGAAGTTTTATTTTATGTCCTCATGCATATGATTTTTAACAGAGACGAAGTTTCTTTATACCTAGTATAAAACATAATCGCTTGGCGTCTGTTGATCCAAGCGGCGGTCGTCCGTGGGTGGTTGCCATTGGCGTAACTAGAGTCTCGTTCAAGGGATAGGGAGGGGGCATGGCCCCCGCTGCACATAGGAGTAAATAAGCCAATTCTTGGCCAAAACTATTTTTTGCGGTTATTTGGGCATGATATTCCTAGGACGAAGTAATAATTGCCAATTATGCAGGAAAATGCATTTTTTTGATAAATCTATCCACCTAACAGTGTTAAACCAGATAAAAATGTCAAAACACATATGTTTTCAAATAAAACCTCGCGTTTTATGTAAAATCTCTTGCTTTCGCTACGCAAACGATTCTAAAATGGCTATAATCCACAAAGTGGCAAAAAATCCGTAGTTAAAGCTTTATTCTTAAATGGATTTTCTAACATTTACATAGGAAAAAAAATCTAATTTATTTTAACCCATGCCCAAGATCCCAAAAGAAAAATGGTTGTATAAATTCGCATGCACAAAAGTAAACACTGTTATATATTTGAACACTCTTTTCTCCTTAACTTAAATCTTAACCTTAAAAATTAGGGTCTGAAAAAGTGAAGCCTGTAGTAAGAAATATAAATCATCTGTATTCTATATACCATGGCTTGAAACAACAACGATTACCATGTCCGAATCGAAGCCCACAAGATATCATAGCTAGCCATGACGAAAGTATCATAATAAGGCACCGTTCATAAATTATGATCACTCCAATGAAAACGGGTTCTTCCTAAATCTAGGTAATAACAGATTTCTCTACAATGCAGAATTTTTGATAAGCGATTTCAATATAAGGTTTGCAAAAAGATATCAACGCAACTCATGGGAGACCCATTTTTCTATTTGTGTCTTGACAAAATGCATGCGTAATAGCATGCTTTTTACATTTTTTTCCTGGATTCGTTATATGTGGTAATTTATGAACAGATGTTAAAATTTTGTTTTAAAATGTTTTAAAATCGCATTTTATTCAAATAGCTCAGAATCTAATTTGCGGACGTTTGCGGACGAGTTTTCACGTGGAATGCTTAGTTCATATCTTGAAGTTACACCCAAGTGATTTATCTTTGCCGGATCTTGCCGTATAGATTACCTTTTCCTCTGAAGAAAAACATAAAAAATAGAAAAAATAGTGATTTTCAAGTGGTCATCACCTGAAACATAAAATTTATAATTTGACCATAAACATGAACAAAATGGAGGCATACAACTATAATCTACTCATTGTGTACTAATAATAGCTGGTTGATAACATTTAAGTTGTGTAAAAATCAGATTTTCCAAATACTCCACAAATAAAGTAGATAAAATCCAATCCAAAGGCTCATTTTTGGGCCCAATTTATATTTTTTTACTAAATTTTGGGTCATTTCTGAAATAGCCATAGTATGCAGAATGTTTTTAAGTATCTAAAAAAAATATAAGAATGTATAAATGTTGAAATTTTTTTTTTGGGTTTTGTCCACGAATTTGTTCTAGTTACTCTTCTGTGCGCTGGTGAGATGTATTTTTCTAACGCGATTTAAAGCACTGCGCGCATGGGTTGCTATTGAAAATGTTTGACTAAGTTTATCACTCATTCGTCCTAAAGCTTCTGTTGTTGCTCACGTTAGGAAGCGGCTTTATTGTGGAGAGACTCGTGAAGCAACCAAATCGTTCTGAAGCAACGAACAGTTTCTAAATCTAAAATAGTGTTTTTATCCAACAAATATAACATTCTAATTAAACACCAGGCAGGCACAAAAGAGTTCGAAGAGAGAATCGCCAAAAAATTAAATGGGACAAGATTTGTAGATCTTGTGAGGATTATAAAAATATTTCTTTAATGCAATCTTCGATGTGAGTGCGAATGTTGCCTAAGTTGCATTCACCAAATTCGAATGCTATGTAAATTTTTCTGTACGATTCTTTAATTTTATATCTTTCTGTTGCAGAATTATATTAACGCATTTGCTCAAAAGTGCACGCGGCGCTGCCCATAGGAAACGACGTATCGCGCTTTTTGCTGCCCGTATACTCGATTCGTATGGGGGGGAAATTGTATTAGCCAGATTTGTGTACATGTGCTCATTTTGATGTAATTCTAAAATACTTCAGTCTTTTTCGAAACCGATATAGTGTAATAGAACAGGAATGTTTTATATCTTTAACCCTTTAGCAGACGAATCTAAACAATAAATTAACAAAAACAACAATAGGACACAATGTTGACATGGTATTAAACTCAAATGTATGTTTGTTATTCATTAAACAGCTCAGCTCAGAATTGGTGAGAATATAGTTGCCACTGCCCGGCAAGCGGGACAACATTGGTGGCAATATATGTAGTTGCCACTGCCCAGCAAGCGAGAAAACAGGCAACAACAAAAATAAATAAAAGATTTTAAAAAATGAGGTTTTACGTAAAACCAGTCAAATCAAGGCACGTTACATTTTTTGGTGAAGAGTCCTAGTCCTAGTCGGAAAACGCATTATGAGAAAATCAAATTTTTTTTTTGCACTTTTGTTCCCAAGAAAAACACAATATCGTCAAAAATCCACAAACCAAATATACATGAAGGCAAAGCTTTTTTCACGCTAATCACCTAATAATCTAACAAAATAATTAATACCAACGGGAAAAAATAGGTCTTTGTCGTGTTTTTAAAGAATTATAACTGAAAATCCTTCTTCCACTCGTAACTTACGATCTGTTCGTAAAAAAACTGTTCTCAAATTGACATTTCAATTTTTTTATGGCTGTAATTCATCTGGGGTCTTACTAGGAAGCAAATAAAGCCACTACAAGGGAAATAATAAGTAGAGCTCTTGTTAATAAATAGAAAAATATATAATTTGTTGGTGGCAATATAGTTGCCACTGCCTTATAAAGGGCTAAATAATTATGTTTTCGAACTTGATACAATCAGAAGAACTTCCTGATGTATACAAATAAGGTGAAAGTTTAAGCGTGACAAGATATGAAAATCCAGAAAGACATATTTAGCGTAAATGTCGATTCGCTATTGGACCCTTGGAGAAAGTGCTTACGACTAACGGCTTATATCTAAGGGCAAGTTTGAAACAAACGGAAATCACACTATACCATGGATAAGAGTCTTTTTTATGAAGTTGTGATTTAAAATGATCATCAGTTGTTGATTAACGTCCTAAAATTGCAACTTTCTGATAAGCCCTCCAAATGCTCACACTTTGGATACTCTCAATTTAATCCAATTTTTAGGTTCCGTTGGTCCAATGATCTAATTCCATTGTCATGCATTAATAAGAAGATTATTGTGTATACATGCTCAAATTTTTAACGAACACGAACACGCACGATTTAAAGTGTAACGCATTATAACACCTACCTTATTGAACAAACTGATCCCATGAAAATTTCATTAAAATATCCTTTTTTTGCGACTAGGATACTAGTCAAACAAATGCAGAACATATCTCGCGCTTGGTTTCATAGGGGCGTGAATGTATTGATCAATTTCTCTTCGTCGATGTTTTCTTTTTATTATTGTATCGAATTGACATAGTGTCGATGATTCAATGGTTTGGTGTGATAAAGGATGATTGTATCTTACAGCATTGATTGGCATTGCCGGAACGGCATTGATTTGGTGATTGGAAATGAAATTGGACAGAAAATAGCCCTTCGGTAGCACAAGCGTGCGTCGCACAGTGGCGGGCCCTCATACAAATCCCGGACAAAACTGGAGATTGCGTTCAAAACTTCACCACAGAGTAATTTTGAAACGTTGAATTCATTTTGAGGTTGAAATGGTTATCCGACATACTTTATGTTATCCGAGGGCTTCCGCAAGCCCAGGTCCTAGGATCTCATTCTAACATTGCACCAGTCAATTTCCCGGTTTGGCGCAGCTATGCGCATTTCACCACACTAACCACTGGAAAGTAGACAAAAAAATACACAGTATAAAAATGTTACAGCATGTATGCTGTAACAAAAAGACTCCGTTGTATTCGACTCATTTTTCTATCACTTTTTAAAATTACAGGTCGTCGTTACTATGGAGCTTGTATTCAATATTGCTTACAAGAAAAAGTTGGTGGTAAAATTAGAGGCTATTGAACACAAAAATATGCGTTCAAATATTTCCAAGGCGTGTAATTTTTAAAATATGGGCTTCACCAATGTTTGCACAAGAGAAAATTGACCCGAGATTAATTTACTTAAAAGCAGTAAACAAGAATAAAATTTTCCACACCCACCGCCAAAGACCACTGATTCCATATAATGTTCATTAGTCACCACGCAGTTGCATTTCGCTATTTTGACATACACAGTTAAAAATTCTGAAAATTACACGCTGTGGAAATAATTTAACGCATAATTTTAAGACGAGTTAAATAACTCGTGGAATTAAATGAAGTTACTTAACTCGTCTTAGACGGTTGAATACATTCCATTAAAAAGAGCTTAAAATATTTTGTGTGTTCAATAACTTTTAAATTTACATCCAACTTTTTCTTGTACGCAAGCTCCATAGTAACGACGACCTGTAACTTTAAAAAGTGCTGGAAAAATGAGTCGAATCGAAGGGAGCCTTTTTGTTACATCATATATGCTGTAACATTTTTATACTGTGTAGATTCATACTATTCTCTCTTCAATGGTGGTCATGAGCAGAACTGATTTAATTTTAACAAAGTACCTATCCATTTCACTAACTGCATCAAAGCTAATGCCACCGAAATAGTCCATTTTTGCAATCAACCTTTTTTTTTCAAAAAATGAAGGTTCTGAGAAGGAACGATTTTCTTTCCCCAAATGCGCCTTTCTTATAAATAACAGCAACCTAACGCTTGTCCGAACCTTGCGTTGTTATCCGATGGCCACTCGATAAATTTCGCTAAGACGCCATCATTTAGAATACATTTTTCATCATCGCCTCTGGTGGCGCGAACCCACAACAGACGTAATTGTTATATTCAACCCCTTCTCCACATAAAAAGCGGGTCCTGAAAATAACCGATTTTATTTTTACAGCACTCCACACATAATAGCAAATATTTTTCACTTGAAAGACAGTGCAGTGTCTTTCCATTGAGTGGGACTGTTCCAATCTTTGCACACGCGAATAGACGCCTGTACCTGCTCTGCCCTCTGCCGTCAGTGTAACACACATTGCTGTCCGATCCACTTCTCTCTAAATAGCCAGATGTCCACTCATCCTGCGAAGAGATAATTTATTTATTTATTCAGACTAAGGCTGAAGTGGCCTATGCGGTATATAAGAGTCTTCTCCATTCGGCTCGGTCCATGGCTACACGTCGCCAACCTCGCAGTCTACGGAGGGTCCGCAAGTCCACCTGATCGATCCACCTTGCCCGCTGCGCACCTCGCCTTCTTGTGCCCGTCGGATCGTTGTCGAGAACCATTTTCACCGGGTTACTGTCCGACATTCTGGCTACGTGCCCGGCCCATCGCAATCGTCCGATTTTCGCGGTGTGAACGATGGATGGTTCTCCCAACAGCTGATGCAATTCGTGGTTCATTCGCCTCCTCCACGTACCGTCCGCCATCTGCACCCCACCATAGATGGTACGCAGCACTTTCCTTTCGAAAACTCCAAGTGCGCGTTGGTCCTCCACGAGCATCGTCCAGGTCTCGTGTCCGTAGAGGACTACCGGTCTAATGAGCGTTTTGTAGATTGTCAGTTTGGTACGGCGGCGAACTCTATTCGATCGGAGCGTCTTGCGGAGTCCAAAGTACGTACGATTTCCAGCCACTATGCGTCTCCGAATTTCTCTGCTGGTGTCATTTTCGGCAGTCACCAGTGAGCCCAAGTACACAAATTCTTCTACCACCTCGATTTCGTCACCACCGATGCAAACTCGCGGTGGGTGGCTCACATTGTCTTCTCTTGAACCTCTTCCTATCATGTACTTCGTCTTCGACGTGTTGATGACTAGTCCGATCCGCTTAGCTTCCCTCTTCAGTCTGATGTAGGCTTCCTCCATCTTCTCAAAGTTACGTGCCATAATATCTATGTCGTCGGCGAAACCAAATAGCTGGACGGACTTATTGAAAATTGTACCACTCGTGTTAATCCCTGCTCTTCGTATTACCCCTTCCAAAGCGATGTTGAATAGCAAACACGAAAGACCATCACCTTGCCGTAACCCTCTGCGGGTTTCGAAGGGACTCGAGAATGCCCTGAAACTCGAACTACGCACATCACCCGATCCATCGTCGCCTTGATCAACCGTATCAGTTTATCCGGAAAACCGTGTTCGTGCATTAGCTGCCATAGCTGGTCCCGATCGATTGTATCATATGCGGCTTTGAAGTCGATGAATAGATGATGTGTGGGCACGTTGTATTCGCGGCATTTCTGCAGTACTTGGCGAATGGCGAACACCTGGTCCGTGGTGGAGCGTTCGCCCATAAAACCCGCCTGGTACTGCCCCACGAACTCCCTTGCAGTTGGTGCTAGTCGACGGCATAAAATTTGGGAGAGTACCTTGTAGGCGGCGTTCAGCAATGTGATTGCGCGGTAGTTGCTACAATCCAGCTTATCGCCCTTTTTGTAGATGGGACACACGACACCTTCCATCCACTCCTGCGGCAAAACTTCCTCCTCCCAAATCTTGGTAATGACCCAGTGCAGCGCTCTAGCCAGTGCCTCACCACCGTGTTTAAATAGCTCTCCTGGTAGTTGGTCAACCCCAGGGGCTTTGTTGTTCTTCAACCGGCCAATCTCCTCCTGGATTTCCTGGAGATCCGGAGCCGGGAAGATTATGTCCTGCGCGCGTTCTCCCAGGTCCATCACCATACCGCCATCTTCGTCTGCCACATCGCCATTCAGGTGTTCTTCGTAGTGCTGCCGCCACCTTTGGATCACCTCACGCTCGTTCGTAAGAAGGTTCCCGTTTATGTCCTTACACATAGATTACACATCCTGCGAAGAGATGTGTTTTTAATATCCTTCATGGTAAACTGCTAACGAGTATGTTTACTTGGAGCAAGGGTAGTTGTTTCCCAATTAACCACAATCGTGTTGAACTGCGGTTTACAGAATTCTCTTCCATGAAGCCGAGTACCTGTAATTAATAAGTACACGAAAATGCTTCTTGTTTGATATGTATCTACGTATGTGTAGTGGCCCTGTCGAAAAGAATTGTTAGAGCCTCTGTGGGACTCGAAGGGAACGTACCAGTCATTGCGATCAGGCACATCCAAGAAAGTCTACTTGAGGCTGAATTGCCGCCACACAAGATATCCTTAAGCCGAAATTGGTCGTAAAATTGTTATGTTAATCCTTTTGATATATTTAGGTTAAGGAGCTCATTTTTTTTTGGCAAGGGTTCGTTGGCATTGGCCGAAAGCCAAACACGGCACTCTTAATATTAGGTGTCCAGGAAAGCTTGGAATCAAGAATGAGTCCCACATACCAACCTTCATCTACCTGAAGAGCGTTTGGCTTTTGCACCAGGTTTATTTGATCAATGTTTGATAGTCGACGGCAAATCCATAAGTAGAAAAACCGGCATTATTGAGAAGTCGTAATCGCGTATATCTAATGTGACCAGACGCGTTTCGCGGGACGCTGCATTTTTCAACTTCGTTTTACAAATTTACTACAATTCAAACAACCTTACAAATATTTTTCCAATTTTTTTTGGGCCAGAATCTATGCGATATGCACTTTTGGAGGATCCAGTTTCAAGCCAGTGACGCAATCCCGGTAGGCGTCCCGCGATTCGCAGGACGAAGGCTGGTCACATTACGTATATCCAACGACATTTTATAAAAGTGGAGATTATATTTTTATATTTCGAAATCAGACACGCCCTCATTCCGAACACTTGATCTATCTACGCCGTTTTCGTTTGCAGTTTCTAAGTCATATCTGGGATACTGAATGAGTAAGGCGTGTTCTCTCGAGTCGATAATAAGTTTAGTTGACCAAGATCGAACTTACAGTGACCTGCATAATAAAAAGCCCACTTGCTGTTTTTCATACAAAATGGTCAACTTTGGAGATCTAGATCTCGATTGCGTGTGAACCAATTTTGCTGAAAATTTGACCAGAGCTCAGATATAACTTGAATTTTACCACACCTGAATTTCGACCATATTGATTCATAGGGTAAAAAATTATCGCGGTAATACCAAAACGATTTTTTTTGGTAGAAAATTGTTTTTTTAATATCTTGAAAACTACAACTCTTAGTGTACAAGTATATTCCGCAAATTTTTTTGAATTGTCAAAATACGCGTTTTTTCTGAAAAAGTCATCAATTCACAACCTATAGAATTCAAGATATTTAGAAAATAATTTTTTGCAAAAAAAATCATTTTGGTATTACCGCAATAATTTGTTACCCTATTAATCAATATGGTCGAAACTCAGGTGTGGTAGAATTCATGTTATATCTGAGCTCTGGTCAAATTTTCAGCAAAATTGGTTCACACGCAATCGAGATCTAGATCTCCAAAGTTGGCCATTTTGTATGAAAAACGGTTAGTGGGCTTTTTATTATGCCGGTCACTGTACATAGTACACAGAGTACAGTTCGATTTCTATACCACAATTTCAATAAAGCTGAAGGAACCTGAAGGAATAAAATAGACCCTATCTCGCGATCCTTAGCCTCTTACCCAGCAACTCCTATCCCTACCTCCCCGTGGTGCTGGCCGGGATACGAGCAACCTTAGGGAAGATCGGGTAACCAACCCCGGTGGGAACTATGGTCGTATGCTGACTGGAGAGGAACCATTTCTTGTTTTAACTGTGTAACAATGCACAGACGAGGATATGATGATAATGATGATGGTAGTATCCATCTATTGTAGCAAGGCACCTGCCAGTAGCACATATCTGATAATCTTTTATATTTGATGGTTCTTTTATATGTGATCAAGTAGTTTTAAAGTAGATTATTCATATTCACGATGGAATGCATATGATAAAATATACATGTAGGTCCGTAAGAATTTTCGTAAAACCGTGAAAAAATCTTTATTAAAAAGAGCGTCAGAAACTTTACGGCCTCTGCGGCCTAAATAAAAGTGTGTAGTCATAATACAGGTCGGACTCGATTATCCGGAGACTCGATTATCCGGGGACTCGATTATCCGGGGTTCGATTATCCGGAATTTTAGACTCGATTATCCGGAGTATTTTTTTCCTTCGATTTTTTTTAATTCTAAATTTTTATTTTCAATATTATAATATGCAATATGATTATTTTAACAATGGGACGTATCTAGGTTGTGGGAGGGGGTTGAAAAAGGGGTTGTTCTGTATATTGAAATTTAACTATAGGCTTGTATATCAACTTCATGAATTCAAATGATTATATTACTGTTATATTCCTACAAAATAGGATTATTTGAGGAAATATGAACGTAGCGAGGGACTAAAATAGGGGTGGTCTACATATTTAATTTTATTTCCATAAATCAACTATTTTCTTTAGAATATGTCTACAAACTTCTCGCTTTAAGAACTCCTCCGTGGAAGTTCGTTTCCTCTTTTCCTTCCATGCAATTACTTAATTGATTGTCAATAAAGCTATTGCATTTGAGACAAAACAGTCGCTCATTCCACAGATGAAAACGTAACTTCGTCACCATAGATAGATGTTTTTGGTTGCATAACATGGATTTCAGAATTCGCTTTCAATTTATAACTAACGACGATGGGCATAAAGCATAAGGCTTTTTTTATCATAACAAAACATGAAAACAAATTGCTTATCACCTGATACAAATGCGAAAATAGGAACAGAGAAAAATTTCCCACCGACGTTGTGATAAAACGCTTTGTTCTAGTACAATTGCCATTGAAGTTCATGTGTAATTCAACTCAAAATGCTCCATCAGCACCAATGTCCTTACAATCTACATGTTCAGCTTTTCTAATGGAATTTATCTTCCAGAATATCACCCTTTGAGGAATAATCCATTAGTTTCGTAACGCAAAAATCGCGAATTTCCACGGCGAAATCTTCAGCAACAAAGGGAAACACGTTACCAAGCAGAGATTGCAAGGACCTTTAAATGGTTATTTTATTTGCGGATCATTGCCTAATTTTTTGATTCTAAAGACCCCTTTTTGTCTCCCTCGGACACGAAGTGTACCGAAAGGCTCCAAAAACAAACATATTTTAGATGGCTCGGAGATCCATAGTATTATATACCGATCATCTATTGTCGGTGAATTGGGGCGCTGTCCTGTGCGTTTGAGTGCACAAAATCTAACCCATTTTTGGCACTTATTCTTATCCAATTTGCTGGCGACTGGTTGCATTGATTGGAAAATCCTGTTAAGGTTCGCGATTCTAACGCTTGGCGAATGCGATTCTGTCGCCGTTTTAGTGGAAGAGTAACTGGAACATTGCCTACAGCGACCCAACGATAAAATCGCGGCGACTAGTTTTCGCCGGACTAAATCACTCAGGTCTGGGTGAGCCTTTACATTGCTTCCTATTGAAAAATGGATAGTTCGGACAATTGACTCAAAACTTTCATAGCTTTCTGGTGAAAATTGTCTAGATCAAACTTTGGGTTCAGAAATAATGGCCAAAATACTATTTTTTCTACAAAAAATGCGTGAATAGTCTAGTTATTATTCTGGCACCTATTCTCAACCAACAAGTTCGATTCGAATGGGAATCCTTCCTCATCATTTCATATTAAAATTGGATGAATCGGACTATGGAATCAAAAGTTATGGCAAAAGTACTATTTTCTATTATACACCAGAAAGTCACCGATACCGTTAGGCGGCTTAATCAAGATTTTTCCAAAATAATTTCTGACTACACTACTGCAAATACAATAAAACCTAAGTTTTTCGTCATTTAATTGCAGATTTAATTTTTTTGTCTGGTGATTTGATTATCCGGAGGATTCGATTATCCGGAGTGAAAAAAAAATCGACACTCCGGATAATCGAGTCCGACCTGTATTATCATTGCTTCGTTCCAGTTACGTATTGCTGAATTATTTAGTCACATGCGAAGTCGTGTGCTACAATTAATGATAATCTTGACCAAACGTGTCGCCCTAATAAATGTTGTACCCCGTCCTATAGAATCCAACAGCTTGTTGATAAGCGAGTACAAAGAACGCCACTTCCTAGTGCGGTCGCGAATGATGATAAAACCGAAATCAACCATGAATCGTTACGCAAATATGCTTCGGCTTGTTGAGTCAGATAAGTAACGAGACCATCGTAGTATAATCTTCATTATCGAGGATGTAAAAGCAGATCAAGCTGGAGATGAAACACCCATCCGACGAATAGAAAGAAATTAATTAACTGACGGAGTGAATGACCGATCTTACTCAATGGGTTATGTAACATCAAACGGGTACACGATTATTGCTTTTCTGATCATTAGTGTAGTAAGATTTTTTCTTGGGATGAAATTCAGTGAAAATTATACAGGAAATCAACAATCAATAGATGTTATCTTGACTTATAGAAATATTGCATTTTAAAGTTAGCAATCATTAGAATTATGTAGTACTGGCATTTATTTTCTCTAACTACGCCAATGATGTTGCGTCAAGTGACGCAAACAAATTATCGGATAACCGACGCCCTATGAGCAGTGAAAGAGTGCATATAATCTAAGAACATCACATTCTTGTCTGCATCATGCGCCTTATCTGCGGACCCAACAGTGGTGAACCACCAACAGAAAGAATCTATTCTTGAATTCACAAAACCGCTTCAAACTCCAGCCATGCGGATCAATGAATCAAGATAAAAAGAAACGCGCCGACAACTACCAGCCAATAACTGATTTTTATGACACTGCAAAATCCGAATGAAGTCAGTTGTCGCGGACCTTTCATCTGGATTTGGACTGATGGCAACTTGTGCCTGGGGCGACAGAAGCCGGTTCTGCGATGTGGCGCGAAATCTGTAAATTGTGTCTAACCAAAAACAAACTTGTCCTGGATGATAGCGAACTGTGACTGTTGATGTAGGCCTTGATTAGACGAGCTTCATAAGTATGGAGCAACTTTGATATTAATTACAACAATGTTACACAGTTTTCCTGGCGCGATTGATGATTAGAGCGGTCGGTAACGACATAATAGAACGCCTTCACTTTCCGGCTTCGTAACGGCTGAAATGATTCTTGCGCGCGGTTGGTTCTCGTGCGATAAATCTCAACTGGGTCGATCATTACTGTCGCTGGGTACAGGAAGGAAGAGTGAAGTCACGCGCAATTGAGCGGCGAGGACGTATTAGTTTAGATTCCACTCAATCAGTTGCATACATGCGTTTGCATTTTGGTTCATTATCAAGGAAGTTTTTTATGCTCCAGATTTTTGCCTATCTTGTACAATGAGTACACATAGTGTGCCATTTGATTCTTTTACCTAGCTTTCTTCTGTTTTATTCTTGCATTTTCTTTTATTTGATAAGTAGTGACTCTTGATGATGGTCCCGCACATACCCTACAAGGTTGGAGCTTGACGATTATCTTTGAATAATTAAATAATGTGATATATAACAAAATCAGATTTGCAAATAACAAAACCGAACCGATCTGATTACCATCACAGATGTAAATTAAGTAACTTTCCATTATTATATACAAATCCGGGTGAGATACCGCACTTTAGAGATTTGGAAGAAAAGACTTGATTTTTTGGCGCAAATGTATGTAAGAGTGTGTCTTTTGTAGCGAAATCAAAAACCTAAGTAGTAACTGCTTTTTCTTATCAGCCAAGAAAGT